>NW_020272333.1:0-4039 GCF_003268045.1 Sipha flava
ATAGAAAATTGTCAGTATAGGCCTCTTGCAATACTTTATAACACTCAGTCGGAGTTTTTTTCAATTTAATGAGAAATTTGAGATTGATACGTTGCTCCTGTTTTTCGTCACACATGGTTTTTAGCACGAGAAAACAACACGTTCGTTTCAAGCCACTACTGCAAAAATACTATAATAGTGATGTAAACGTATTTTGGTACGTGCATAGATAAGATATCGAGATACCCAACGCATTACTCATTTTTTTCCCCACCCGTTTAGGGCGTCCTATATGCGGGCAGTTTCGTTATTTAATAGCCATACCTCGTATTTTCATTTATGCTTTTATTTCAATACTTCCGCTCATTTATGTACTTATTCATCATAATATAATTGTTTATGTATAAGTTTGTTATGTTTGTGTCATTGTCATTTATGTTATCATTTTCGTGCGATGCGTTGCGTGTCTAACCATGACGACCGTGTCTAGACATGGTCTAACCTAACGAGCCGAACCTCCTAAATTATTCTCCACCCTAACAGATCGTAAAAAATTTCATGACATTATAAATGAAAAAGTTGACCTTAAAATTAAATTAAATACTATCCCAGATATTGACGAAGCAGTTAATAACTTAACAATACTCACTCAGCAGACAGCGTGGACTTCTACAAAATCCGATAAAACCAATAGTTCCATCAAAAATAACTCAAATTCTAATCACTTCTTAGTCCCAGAAGAAATTCGAAGTTTTATTATTGAGAAACGCAGGGCAAGAGCAAGATATCAAAACTCCCGTCTTCCATCCCACAAATCCGCCTACAATAAACTTGCAAATTCCTTAAAAAAAACCCTTGCTAAACACAAATCTAATAGTTTTGAAAGAAAACTAAACCAACTATCAGCTGCTAATAGTAGTCTTTTGAGAAAAACCAAACAGCTACTAAAATTTAAATCCGTTTCAACCCCTCTTAGAAAAGCCGACAACACTCTAGCTATTATTGACTCAGAAAAAGTAATCGAGTTTCAAGCCCACCTATCAAATATCTTCCAACCTCACCCCGACATTTATGACCAACAACACTTGGACAATGTAAAAAAATACCTGGACTCACCGTTACCTTATGGGCCTCCAATTAAATTCGTCACCCCTAAAGAAATGAAAGATACAATTCTGAAATACCCAAATAAAAAATCTCCCAGTTTCGACCTTATAACCGCTGAAGTAACAAAATGCCTACCGACAAAAGCTATAGTTCTTTTAACATATATTATAAACGCAATTTTACGTTTATCATATTTTCCTTCCTTGTGGAAATTTTCTCAAATTATAATGTTTATCAAACCTAATAAACCTCCCGATACACCTGACTCTTACAGACCAATAAGTCTTTTACCTTTTTTTCCAAAAATCTGCGAAAGATTAATTCTACAAAGAATATATTTGGGTTGTCGTAGTAGAGTCCCGCATACATTTTTGGGTTATCGGAGTTGAGTCCCTTCAGTATATTAGCGTTACCAAGGAGACACCACGTGGAGGTTGACTGAGAGTTTCCCAAAAATTGTGTGATTGTTTACAGTTTTTATTTATTTATTTTTTTTTTTTAATCGTTATAAAACACAAATAAGTATAAAATACAATAAGTTAATTAATTCTTTTATAATATAATTTATGTAGTTGTATATGATTGTTTTGTTTATAGTTTTTTTTTTTTTTTTTGATTGTTATAAAACACAAGTCAGTTAGTATAAGTTACTGTAAAATACAAATACTAATTTAATTTAAAATTAATGTTAAACATAAATATAAAAATAAATTTAAATAGTTTCTGGTAAAAATTTAAAAGATACAGATTTTAAAAACTCAAATCTGCAAATTTGTTTACTACTGTATTTTTTTTATCATTTTATCGTTTTCAAGATTCGTATCCGGTATATGATGTGTGAAGTTCTAGGTCGTCACCGGCTATACATATGGTTTTGATACCTTATATCTATACGGACTCAATTCAAACACTATGAAAATATCCGGGACTCAATTCAAACACATAAAAGTAGCATGGACTCAATTGAACGTCAACCGATTTTATATATATCGGACCCGCATAATCTACCCCACATGTCTCAAAACACCGACTAGGTTGTTCCATTCTATGTTTGGGCAGATTACCCATAATTGGTTTTAAAATTGCCGGTTTTAATTTAAAACATTTAATGCAGTTATGGATAACTTTGTTGGCTATGATCCTACCTTTTATTGGCCAATATTGTAATTGTATAGTACCCAGCATAGTCTACACCTGCATGGATTAGTCTTTCATGCTCGTGTCGAAAAAATAATGATGAAAAAGGTTCGATGTGCGGTAATATAATATGATGTTTTTGTTCGTATGAAATATCGGACGCATTTAACAATCGGCCGCCGACTCGTAACAATCCGTCATTATCAATAAACGGGTTTAGCGCGAGTAGATTACCTTTTATTGATACGCTAGTTTTATTTATAATGTTCAAAATACGTAATTCTTTCGCAAACGCATATTGTTGAAATGATTTTATTAATGTCATCGTTGTCGATTGAATTTCCATTACGCTTAATATTCCATTTCTTTTTGTTTTGTTTTTCATTTTACATGATGCATTATTGAAAAATCGTAATATATACGCCACGACGTTTATTAATTTTTTCCATGAAGAGTATAGATTAAATATATATAATTCGTCCGTGTCTGCTATTGCTGTTGTTGTCACTAATTGTAATTTTTCCTCCGCACACACCTCCGTTGATATTATATCTTCTTTATTATTATTGGGTAATTTATTCTATTTGATATTATAATTTTGGAGCCACGCTGGTCCATTCCACCACAAATAATTATTTTTAAGTTCAGTTGGGCTGCATCCACGCGATAATACGTCTGCTGGGTTTTTATTAGATTTTACGTAATTCCACTCATGTTGCTGTGTTACCTCGTGTATTTCACTCACGCGATTTGCTACGTATGTTTTCCATCTTGATGGTTCCGCCGCAATCCATGCTAACGCTATTTGTGAATCTGACCGCCAATATTGTTGCGTAATATGTATTCGCAATGTGGAAATAATATTTTTTGCTAATCGTCTTAATAATACAGCAGCACATAATTCCAAACGTGGAATAGAGGTGGTTTTGAGAGGAGCTACCCGCGATTTCGCACATATTAATCGCACGGCTACCTCTTGCTTGACTGATACACTACGAACATATAAACATGCGCCGTATGCGTACGATGACGCATCCGCAAACCCGTGAATTTCTATACGCGTACAACCACCAGTATTCACTCAACGGGGTATTTTAATTGTATTAATACTTTTTAATTCGTACCAAAAATGCTTCCACATTGTACGGATTTCCTCTGATAAGCGTTCATCCCAATCAACCTTCTCTAACCACAATGATTGCATGATTATTTTCGCGACGATAATGATTGGTCCCACGAGACCCAATGGGTAAAAAAGACTGGAAATATGCGACAATATTTCACGTTTTGTACATGCTTCATTTTCGGACAATTTTATTCTATACGATAAGTAGTCACTATGTGGTTCCCAAAATAACCCGACCGTTTTTACAACATCTTCACCTAAATCTAACGACGTGAATTCACTTGAGTTGACATTGGCAATATTTTTAATTAACTCATCGTTGTTTGCCGTCCATTTGGCCATAGTAAATCCTCCCTTACCCAATGTGGAAATTAAATCATTGCGTAATTGTATAGTTTTTAATATACTGAAGCCCCCTGTTAAACAGTCATCCACGCAAAAATCGTATTTAATTATATTCGATATTAATTTATTTTTGATTTCTTCTGCTAACATTGATAAACATTTTATGGTTTGAAAATTTGCTGATACTGTACCATATGTGACAGTACACAGACGATATATTTTGATTTCTTCATCTTTGTTTGGCCGCCACAATATTCGTTGATAATTACGATGCGATTTGTCTATCCAAACTTGACGGTACATTTTCGTAATATCACTTGAAAATGCATATTTGTGCGTTCTAAA
>NW_020272334.1:0-4432 GCF_003268045.1 Sipha flava
TTTTTTTACAGGAGACACATAAATCTATCTAAGCAAGACTTAGGAAAGTGGTAGGTTTAAAAATGTGTACATTACCTTAATACTCACTTTTCTGAATGTTTCAATGGATTAGTCCCGTTTTTATACAAAATGTGTATTTAAGGCAGATAAATACAAATCCGTAATAAACTAAATTTCGCAAAAAGTGGACATGTCCCCTTTCTGCATTTAGTGATTCAATTAGATATTAAACAAAATGTTTATTATAAATAATAAATTAGAATGAACAAAACCAAAAAGGTTCGATAATTTCTTAATAAATTCTTCGGGCGTGTTCTGTTTCACCCAGACTAGCTTAGATAAATTTAAAATTAAGTTGACAATGATTATTTTAAAATTTAAATTATATATTATTGTAATATGCTTTTATTTCAAACTATATAGTATTGTAATATTTGAGTATCATTTAGCGTTGTCCAGAGAACATTACGAGGAAGCGATACTATTTGCTCTCCGACAAAATTGCTTTTGAATTCACAAAAATGGTATAGTTTAAAATTTAGTCCGCAATATTTATAAAAACATATTATTAAAAATATAAAATATTGTGTAAGTTTGATTTTTATTAATATTATTTTATAAATATTGTGGATTAAATTTTTAATTTTACCTTTTTTGTGAACTCAAAAGCAATTTTTTTGGAGAACAAACAGTATCACTTCCTTGTAGTGTTCTCTGGATAACGCTAAATGATACTCAAGTGTAACTATACTATATCATTTAAAATAAAAGTATATTACAATAATATATAATTTAAAATGATCATTGCCTACTTAATCTTAAATTTATCTAAACTAGTCTGAGTGAAACGGGAATTTTATAATAACAACATTTGGGGGAAATGGATAGAATCATTTTTGAGCGAAACGGGTCCCGTTCCGTTTCTTTAAATAAAATAAAACAAATAAAAAAATAAATAAATAAATAATTTAAATAAATTTATTTTAATTCTTCTACAAATCTTTCTTAACTTTCGCCATTGTATACAATATTGCAGTTCTGCAGCTTTGATTTCAGATGATTAATTATTTTAATTTCGTTTTCTAATCGTATATTCTTTAATTCTAAATTTTTCAATGCCCTAAAAATAGAAAAATATTAATAATTATTAACTGTATATTGTTTTATTTTTATTTATTTTCTTACTGAAGATGTTCTAATTCTATTATTCCTTCTTTAGTAACATTTTCACAACCATCAATTTCTAAACATTTTAAACTATCTTTTAATATCTGAAGCTTTTGTATTGCCTCATCGTTAATTGTACTACATCGAACAAATGATACATCCGAAATATTATTGCAGTCTTCTGTAAACGAAACATTAATAATACGCGTATAACTTTAACTCTGTGTGACTTCCTAGATTTAATTGTGTTCTTTTTGATCGTTTTCTCTCTATTTGTTTACATCGATATTTTCATTCGAACAAAGTAGTCGTGTCAGGCGAAAATTACTGATGAGTAAAATAATTATCCGTCCAATAACTTTTAGCAATGACGTTTTTATTTTGAAACTCATTAGGTAAGTTAAATATTTTATATGCCATTAAATATTTTATTTTCATAAACTTTTTAAGTTAGGCACTTACATCTTAAACATTAAGCATATTGCACATGTAAAGTGGAACTATGGATTGGGCAACACAAAACACAATACAAGTAGAATTGTAATTTTTAAAAAAAATTTAATCACACTATCTTATCGAATTGTGTGTGGCGCTAATAAAAATATTTAAAAGGTTTTTAAGAATGTCTTTTCTTAATTTCCACCCGTACAGAATATAGTAGATACTTTTGAAACAAATATATTTGTTTAATAAAAAATAAATATATTTGATTTTATGAAATTTAAAAAAACTTAGAAAATAAAATTTTTATTGTCATTTAGTTCTATATAAAACGTTTGATATAAATTCCTTGTACAACTAATGACGATTATTATTTAATCCACCAATAATTTATACACATAAGACCTTTGAAGGTATTTGAGAACTAGTAAGTTATATCAGGACAAAGGAGAAGTAATCAAAATTGCTGTATTAATTTATACATACTAAAGTGAGCAAATCCAATATGTGATATAGATGCTTCTTCTCCAGCATAAACTTGCTCGATTTTGAACTGGCGATGAAAATCATATCCAGTAGGTAAACAATTGTAATGGCTTACGAATTCTTTACAGCCCCTACAACGCACTTTGGCACCATTTTTCATTAGCCATTCAGCGCATGCCAAATTAGGACCAATTTCATTTGCACGTTCTTCGTCAAACCTTCGTTTGAAAAAAATAAAACATAAATCACATCAACTATGAAGTAAATAATTTTCTTTAAACCGTTTGATTTGAGGTGAAAACACTTACTGGTTAAATGAGTTTGCGACCCATTGCCATAAGTTACGTCTGCTTCCAATTGTACTTTTCACCACATTAAACAGTGAACTTTTCGAAAACATCATGAACGTAAATGTAATGCACGAGATTATCGTATATAAATGTAACGTAATAAATGTATTATTTATAGAATAACATTCACGCACATGACAACGAATCGATAAGTATTAAAAATCATTACAATATTAATGTAGCCAACGACGGGATTTTTCAAATAATTAGTAGTCGACAACAATACGCGACTTTTTGTTTACCAATTGTTAATATAAATAGTATATACTCGTATGTCCTTGTCTTGTGTTCTTGGAAACGTTATTGTTCTTTCATCCAGGAAGTTTGATTTTAAACATAAAATACTTTAAACGTTTTCCTCGCAAATCGTCAATTACAATAGTATGGTACACGCGATCTTGTTCGGCTGGTAGATACGATTTTTCAGCCGAACCCGAAAAGTACACGCGTTGTAAGTCCAAGCCAAAATAAACGCCCGAGCGCGCCACTGCACCCGCGAAACGGAATCCTACAACTTTCGAAACGATTCTAGAGGTATCAACGGATTCATACAGTGTCGCGTATTTCCATGCGGTCGTCTAGCACGTACGAGATGCGCGTGCGATCATAGTGAACGGATCTAATCGCAGAAAGTTTGCTGGTCCCGGAACAGTAAGATTTTACGAGTCCTTTTAATCCTCACGCCGCCGACGCTGTACAAGGTGTTACCGGTGCGCGTTCACCCGAGATCGTACACACTAGTAACGCCCGCATCTCGATTCGTTGATTTGTGCACTGCAGATATCCCATTCATAAATTTCGAGTAAACCGCGAAACTCGTACGAAAACAAACGGTTTTTTTTTTTTTTTCTTTTTGCTAAAACCGCACGCAGAAAAAGCTCCTAGAAAAAACTTCTACCGGGCAGGGAGGGGGCACGTTTTATTTCGCACTGAAATCGTATTGCTGTACGACCATTGCGGTTGGCGCGAAACACGTATTTCTTTTTTGGGACCGAGATCGTAGTTTTCGCGATAGCATCGCGGTTGTTAGAGCCAGAAAACACGGAACGAACGATAACGGTTTCCGGCGATTCGGTTTTCGATCACCGCGACGACACGGCGTAACGTAAGTCAAATACGTTGTGGAAATAACATTTCCGCGTGAACAATACGATTTAAAATAAATTTGCACTAAGTTTCGGAGCCCCGGAGAATCCCTCGAACCCGATCCCGGAAGCTGTGCCGGACAACCGTTTGTTGTTTTAGAAACTTTTTCGACATCTGACGAACGTCCGGTTGAGCGCCGCTTGTCCGTGATACGCCAATCGGCCGACTAATCGATAAACCGTGGTCGTTTTTGAGGGATTTTTATTTTTTTCTTTAATTTTTCTACCGTTGGAAAACGTGTGACCGAGTGCGTGCGTCGATAATATTCTGGGACATACGTACACGCTCATCGAACGCGGTTGACGGAGAAAAAAACGCAACGCGGAATGCAAACGCGCTGCGGTGATGCGGAGCTTACCGGTAAAATGTACGTAAAACTCGGTGAATCGGTAAATTATTTCTGCGTACGGGTATGCCCGTGAAACGGTTACGTGAATAGCTGTTTTGCGGCCTTTAAAAAAAGCGTTTGAACCGAAGGGTCGCTGGACGGTTCCAACAACGGTGAGGAAACTTTCGATTAAGTCGTGAATTTATTTTAACGCGTTAAGCTCACCGTAAGGCCAAGCCGAACCGTCAAACAATCGCTCACTGGAAGCGTTTCGGACAATTAGTCCACAACAAACTCTTGGACCGCACAAATCCACTTATCTCCCAAAGTTCTTACCAAACTATTCCGTACTAGAAGGTTAAAAGTAAATTGGCCAAGTGGACGTTTTAACGCAATTGTTATAACCCGTCGGTTTCAAAAAAGTTGAAAGTCAAAACACCGTATCAGAAAGTGCTGCTACCAACGGATCGCTGCTTACGAATTGCGTCCCGTATAAAAAGGTATAAAAAGGTAT
>NW_020272335.1:0-12757 GCF_003268045.1 Sipha flava
CCCACCGCAAGACCACCAAAACAACCCTCGCCCCTCCCTACAGATGATCTTATCGATAAGATTTAACCCTAATTAATCATAATTAATCTATGATCCCAATTAGCCTAATTGACACTAATTTGTCAATTAAAAGTGTTAATTGACCAATTGGTACCCAGTTAAATACTTAATCTCTGATCTTAAAATACTTAAGTGACCAATTACTACCAATCAAATACTTAACCTATGATCTTTAACGATTCCATTGACCAATTAGTGTCAATTATGTGCTTAACCTGTGATCTTTAACGGGGTAATTGGTCAATTAGTGTCAATTAACTACTGAGTCTGTGCTCTTCAAAAAGTAAATGCCCATCACTTTACCGTCGGACTTCTCCGTCCACCGTAGCAACCGCCAAACCAGCCACAACTTCATCCGCGGGCTTCCCCGTCTGACGCCGCGAGCCTCGGTCACTCCAAACACCGTTTCGCTCGGTCCTGTCCGGGTTCCGCCCCAACCGGCCCGGCTTGGTCTTGTCATTGCTGATAACAGCTATTTCTCTATTTTTTCTCCCTTATCGTCGATTTGACCGCACTATTTACTCTATCATCGCAACCAACATTTTCACCCAATTATGTGTAATAAATGATAACTGTGCGCGCTGACGCGTTTTGATAACGTTATAATTATATATATCATTATTATCATATATCGATAACACACATATCACATCCAGTGTTTTTTTTTTTAGATAGATATTTATATAAATGTTGTGAAATATAATACGGCGAAGTATAATAATAACTAGGGAACGGATTTATATGTAAATGCATATTTTTCTTAAAACGAGATATTTAAGATTCGATAAGAAACGTTTATGATTTAAAACATTCCTATTAAAATTATGATACTTTTATTTTACATATTTTTACATATTTTGGTATAATTACATATTTTTACATATTTCACTAATTTTTAAATATTTTTAAACATATTTTTATCATTTAATCATTCATACGTCTTCTTCGTACGAAAATACAAGAAATTATTTCAAAATTAGATCCAGAAACTTTTATCGCTATTGGAAAAGCTCAAAATATTATGCAAAATGAAACATTGAAAATAATTTAATTTTAATTAAAAATAATTTAACAAAACTATTAATAAAAAATATGTCCCCAAATGATAGTATGCAAATTGTTGAATCAGCGATTAAAACTCGTAAGCAGACCAATAGATGTCGTAAAAAAGAAAATTCATGCTATTACAGAAAAAAATTCCAGGCAATATTGATTTTAAAACAATCAATGACATAATAAATGGCAGACAACCTTTTAAAAGTTTGGAATTATCGCCTTCTGATAGTATGCACTTGAAATATGCTTTTAATACATCGGTTGATGTGAAACGATAATTTAGCCGTTTTAAAAATATTTTGATACCTAATAGGCGACATTTAACATTTGATAATTTACAAGATATTGTAATAATACAATGCAACAAATCTTTTTGATAATTTAATAATAATAATCACTTTTTTTTTAAATTTTTTTTCCCCACATATTTGGATGTTTTTAGCACATATTTAATATATTATACTTACATATATATGTACATATTTCTGTATTTTTATTACATATAAATCCGTTCCCTAATAATAACTATTGATAGTGCGTTGTGAGTGTTTTCGACTTGTTTCGTCCTAAATCTACTTTTTTCTGATCGTTTATTGCTGTGGCCGTTGATCGTGAGTACTCATTTTTCTGTTTCCGTTATCACTGCGGAGATTTCACATTGTCAGTATACTCATTACCAGGACTTGGATCAGCTGTTTATTTTATTTCTTGGAAACTTTAACGCTAGGTACTAAACTACTCTAGCTCCCGCATATTTGGCCTTATATTTAACACACTGTGCATTGCTGTTCATCTGTTAGTATTCTATCGTGCCATGTCTAATAACTTGAAACCTACCACTCGATCTACCATTAAATTACCGGCCGTTGGTTCACCTAAAGTTACACCTTCATCTACTAGCAGCTCTTCAACCAACGATGACATCATGACCGCATTATCATCTCTCCGTAGTGAATTTTCTGAGTCTTTTAAAAATCAATCCACGAAGCAAGATAATCAATTTAAAGAGCTTAAGACTGACATTGTAAATCTGTCCTCTCTTCTCGCTGAACTCAAGGCTGTAAGTAACTTTCTTAAATCAGAGGTTGAATCTCTTAAAGATAAAG
Organism: Sipha flava; assembly: GCF_003268045.1. Lineage (NCBI taxonomy): Eukaryota > Metazoa > Arthropoda > Insecta > Hemiptera > Aphididae > Sipha > Sipha flava. The sequence continues at coordinate 2,223 of NW_020272335.1, forward strand.
TTCTTAAGCTTGAATCCCTGGATTCTACTGCCTCCTCTTCTTCTGTTGTTGCCCAAGTTTTCCAGGAAACTTTTGAACGGGAAAGATGCTCAACCAACCTATTGGTATACAGTATTCCTGAGTCTTCAGCTGAATCTACCTCTCAGCGTATCACCGACGACAAATCTGCATTTGAGAAAATTGTAGTGCCTCTCATAGGAAACCTTCCTGCTCGCTACAAATTGATTCACTTGGGTAAAGCTCAGCCTAATAACACCCGCCCCCTGAAAATAATTCTTGAGTCTAAAGAATGTGCCTCTAATATTTTATACAATTATTATGATGTTAAGAAAAGTGGTATTAATCTCCCGCCTAACTTTCACATTGCTAAAGATCAAACTCTCCTACTACGGACCCTACTGCGTAACTGCCATACTGAACTTGATCGTAGAACTCAAGCCGGCGAAGTCGGACTACCAGGCGCGGATCCAGAAAATTTTGACAGGGGGTGCTCAAAAAAAAAAAGATTGTTACACCTTTCTATTTATTTAAATTAATATTTTCTATTTGATTTATTGGTGCTAACTTTTTTTTTTCATACATCAGTATTTATTAAATATAAACTTAAAAATAACAATAATTTCTTACATATATTGTAACTGTAATTTTCTTGGGTGTTTTTCATTGAATTCTTCAATAACTTCCTCTGGAGTAATTTTAATATCCCTATGAATATTAAGAAGCATAAGTCCATTTAATCTATCCTCTCCTATTGTTGATCTTAAATATGTTTTTGTTTGTCGAAGTGAGGAAAATATTCTTTCTGCGGTGCAAGTGGTAACTGGTATAACGCAAATAATTTTTAGCAATTCCTTTATATTAGGATAAAATTCAGATGCATGAGTCAAAGCTTCTATAGCAGTTTTAGGTTTATCTAATTGGGATTTCCAAAATTGTTTCCACAATGTAACTTCACCTCTAACCTCTTCTATCGAGCCAATTAGATCATCGATATAAAATTTGGCCGATTTAATAATTTTTTCGATATCTGTATCTTCAAGTAGGAAAAATGGTATTAAATATTGTAAATACATAATCGTTTCGTATCCGTGACCTAAAAATCTATTTTTGATATCTGATATTAAATTATTTAAATTCCGATAACGGAATAACCGATATTATTTATTATTATTATTATTATTATTTTGAAAAATAAGAAATAACATAATTTATAATATAAATTTATTTTGTTGGTGGCCAAGGCGACAGGGGGTGCCCGAGCACCCATAGCCCCCCCCCTGAATCCGCGCCTGCGGACTACATATAGCTCATATTAATGGTCTCCCAAAGGTTGTGTCTCACCACCCTAAGGATGGAAATTTCAATCAAAGGCCAACTATCAACAACCCCTAAATCATTCGTCAGTTGCCAACTCAATTTCTGGTTTTTACCAAAACTGCCGTGGTCTCCGGACAAAAATTGTAAATTTTAAATGTAATGTAGCCTGTATAAATTATGATTTTTTTATTTTAACTGAAACTTGGTTAACCGATTCTTTTACTGATTGTGAACTTGGTCTTTCCAATTATAATATCTACAGATATGATAGATGTTCTATTACTAGTAATTATTTAAGGGGTGGCGGAGTACTCATTGGTATAAGAAAAGATATATCATCCAAATTAGTTGTTGTTCGTGAAATCAATGTTGAACACTTATTTGTGATGCTCACTGTTGGGTCTTCCAAGTTTATAATTAATGCTGCCTATTTTCCTCCTCTTTGTCCATCTCATTTATTTGAAAATTTTATGTCCGTTTTAGAAACGGTTTATCGACACCATCCTGATCACATATTCTTGCTCTGTGGTGATTACAATTTGCCTGAGATTTCTTGGTCTAATGATTCACATGGCCTTACATATACTTCTTCATCCGCTCTTCGTGTACCATGTGTTCCAGAACTACTTGCTTTCAATGGATTCTACCAAAAAAATTATATTTTAAACTTTAAGGGTTCCATACTCGATTTAATTTGTTGTAACATAGACTCCGTTGTTGTTACCCAATCTCTTGAACCGTTTGTACCACCTGACCCATATCATCCTCCTCTAAAAATTTCATTTCCGTATATCTCGACCCCTACTATATGTAATTCATCACATTCCTTTCTGAATTTCAAAAACGCCGATTACGATTCAATAATTTCTTTTTTGTCTTCCTTCGATTGGTACTCTACTCTATCCAACCTTGACTTAAATACTCCGGTTTATACCTTTACTGATGCTCTTCATAATTCAATCTTGAGATTTGTCCCTATATCACGCTTCTATAAATCCAGTTTTCCCACATGGGTATCTAAAGAGCTCAAATTGTTAATTTATCGTAAGAACAAAGCTCATGCAAAGTTTAAATCTACCTTCGACCCTGTTGATTACACTGCTTTTTCCCTGCTTCGTGCTAAATGTAAATATACTTCCAAAAAATGTCATGAGATATTTGTCTAACAGACTGAAAAATCTCTATCGTCAAATCCCAAAAAATTTTGGGATTTTGTACGCAAGAATCGTTCCCACAATGCTGTTCCGAACACAGTTTCTTTATATGGTGTCAATAGTTCTTGTAAGCTGGAAAGTGTTAATCTGTTTGCTAAACATTTTTGTTCGGTTTATTCTTCAGAGCCCGTTACTTCAAATCTTCAGACATTAGATGTACAGTTCTTCGACTTACCTAACAACTGTTACTTATCTCCAAACGATGTCCTCCGAAAGCTTAATACTTTAGAAAATGTGTCTTCTACTGGACCCGATGGAATACCTGGCGATTTCCTCTACAGAACGAGGCTCATTATTTTCTATCCTCTTTGGACCCTATTTCGAAGATCCCTCGATGATAGTATTTTTCTTGACATGTGGAAAATTGGTTCTATTACTCCAATTTTAAAATCAGGTTGCCGTTCATTAGTCACTAATTACAGACCAATTTCTATTTTAGGGCATATTTCTAAGCTCTTTGAGTCATTAGCCTTAGACGCAATTCAGCCTTCTGTAAATTTGATTTTAGCCGATGAACAGCATGGTTTCCGTCTTGGCAGATCAACGGTTACTTGTAACCTTGTTTTCTGCAATTACATATTCGGATCTTTTAAAAATGGAACACAGGTTGATGTCTTATATACCGACTTTGCTAAGGCGTTTGACTCCGTTAACCATGAGGTATTAATCTCTGTTCTTCGTGCTACTGGATTTGGGGATCCTCTCCTATCTTGGTTCAATTCGTTTTTAGTAAATAGATCTCAATGGGTTAATTTGTTCAGCACTAAATCTGACGTATTTTCATCTCCCTCAGGCGTTCCCCAGCGAGGACATCTATCACCTCTTCTATTCTCTTTGTTTGTTAACAGTGCTAGCTCCTCTCTCAAACATAGCAAACTTCTTTGTTTTGCCGACGATATGAAGATATTCCTCGAAATTAACTCTGTCGATGATTGTCACAAACTCCAGGATGATTTAAATAATTTCTCCGCATGGGCTGAATCCCTCGGTCTCACATTAAATATTGAAAAGTGCCGATCGATGACATTCACAAGAAGTCGCACTCCTATTACTCATGATTACTCATTGAATGGCTCTAATTTGATTCCAGCTGACTCTAGCATCTGTGATCTCGGTTTTACTTTTACTCCCTCTCTTTGTCCTAGAGCTCACATTGACAGAGTTACATGCAAAGCCCTTAAAGTATTAGGATTCGTCAAAAAAATATCTAGTGACTTTAAGCTCTCCGCTTCCCTCAAAGCAATATATTGTGCACTTGTACGTCCAATCGTAGAATACGGCTCAGTTGTATGGGATCCCCAAACAACTAATGCTTGTCTTCAACTAGAACGGGTTCAGCGAAAATTTTCATGTTACATGAAACATTCTCTTAACGTAAACTGCGCCCCTCATGATTATACTCTTCTTATCAGTTTGCTTAACTTATCCTCCCTAGCTGACTGTCGTCGCTTCAATAATCTCTCTTTCCTTAACAAACTCCTAACAGGCTTGGTCGATTCCCCATCCCTTCTTTCTCTCATCAACTCTAGAGTTCCTGTTAGGTCCACCCGCAATAATCATCCTTTCTTAATACCTCTCTGCACTAGAAACTATCTAAAAAATGAACCTATTACAAGATTAATGAAATTAGCCAATGAGGATCCGTTGTTCCTTTAATAGTTTTACTTTTGTATTCATTGTTTAGTAATTTATATTTTATATTTTATACTTTGTTGTATTATTCATGTTATGTTATTGTTTGATTGTATTGTACACCTAATTATTTTAACCTGGGCTCACACCCGTTTATTCAATAAATAAATAAATAAATAAATATCCATTTTAACTAAAATACAAATGTATTCTATATTATAATAAGTAACACCATGTGTTAGACATTAAGCCGTCGCCATCGCTGTAGTCTTTTTCATATTAATTTTTTATTTTAAATAATATTGCGGGCCTAATGCGCGACGAATACCGTGAAATATTCATATATTACTAATAATTAATAATACGCATATTGCTGAGTCATATAAGGAAAAACGTACAGAGAATAACTATTAAACTGTAATGAGTGCCACGTGCGAATTACAAATCACAAACAACCGCAAACAACATCATCATTCGAATAGGACAATCAAGGCCAAGGGCAACCAAGTGACGAAAACAACACAATTAAAACAGAATCAAACATAGTATATAAAGGCTCCGTTTCACCACCAACGGCAGACGTGTCTAGCTATCAGTACAAGCCCTTCTGAGTTTTGTCTTTGATATTGTTAGTGCATAAATTTATAATTTGTATCTGTAAATCATTTATTTGTATTTATTAAAGTGTTTAAAAGTGTTTCAATTAATTATTAAATCAATTTATCCTACTCAAACAACATCATTACGATAGGTGCCTGTTTTTATTGGGTACCACGTACCAACCGGACCCACATTCGGTTGCAGCGGCCAGCGACATTTGCCGAGCTACATCGAATAGCCGCAATCCTGGCTCCCGCAACAAACCCACCCGCTCGTATACTGGATCGAGCATACCACAAACAAGGGAAGAAGGGTCCCCAACAGGCGATCCGGCCCTAAACAAACCACCCACCCGCACCACCACGGAAAGTAAACCTCCACCGAGACCGTGTAGATACTGTGGGCGGTCAAACTGGCACAGTGAGTGCCCACACAAACCGTCGTCTCCGGGAAACCATTTGGCATATTACCAACAGACACCTCCCAGGCAAATCGTACCGTAAGTTGGCTAAGTCGACTACTGGACCAACGATTACCGAACAGTCGTCTTCGGAAATATCCTCCGTCAATTCGCCCGTGGTTACCCAAAGCACTATGGCCTTCACCACAATTTCCAACGTTCCAACGTACGCTCGACAGCAACAAGTCGGCTGCGTCCCTCAAATCCCAAACTTGCACCACTCCAAATGTGGTACACATCCGGCTTCAGGGGAAGTCTTAAGTGTAGGGGCAAAGGTAATAGGGAAAGGAACGGTTGTCATCACAAACAACAAGGGAAGGGCAAATCACACATGTCCCCCCCCTTTCGGAAAATTCGCCTGCTCCAGTGGTACGGTCTCCGAGCACAGAGGTAATCGACAAGGATGTCATGGTAATGGCGGTTCGCCCCATTCACCAAAGACCCACCGTTGTAGTTTAGAACTACTTGCCCCGCTCGTATGAGTCCCTCACGTTTAGGAATGCTAAGCGAACACGCCCTGACAAAATTCCGACTCCAGCAGTGGAACTCGAAGTTAGGTCAGGCTTCGTAACAGCACTTCTAGACTCACAGGCCCAATAATCGTATGTAAGCCCAACCATAGCCCGTAAATTCGGATCACACATAAACGGACTATTCACACTGGTTAAAATGGTGGATTGACACACCACCTCCACAAGTGGTACCGCTGCCTTCGATGCCAAAATCGGGGACCTGACCATCTCTTTCGAAGCGACCATAATGGATGAACTGTATTGCGACGTATTACTAGGACATGACTTCCTCGTAGAGCACGAAGTTTCTTGGGATTACACCGCATGCACTATTCACCTGGGCGCTAGAAAGAGGACCACCACATGTTGGAAAGGTCACACCGCACCCAAAAACACAACCCCCGATTTATCAACTTTGGAAATCTCCGGAAACCCGGAAATGCGCGCATACTTCATCGCTGTATTAAACAAATAAGCGGCGGTTTTTAGCGACCGGGTCGGTAGAACCAAGCTCATTGAGCATGACATCATACTCAGACACCCATCGCACTCAAGCCTTATCCTTATCCGATAGCGAAACAAAACATTATCGATGACACGGTTAGTAATATGGAGACCCAGGGCCTAGTTGAACTAAGCACCTCCCCATGGGCAGCACCAGTAGTCTTAGCGAAGAAAAAAAACGGCTCACTACGCCTCTGCATAGACTATAGGCGCCTTAACGATGTGATCGAATTTGACGCATACCCGATGCCCGACTTGAACAAGTTGATAAGGCAAATGAGGGGAGCGAAAGTTTTCAGCGTTTTGGACCTTAAGTCGGGTTACTGGCAAGTACCACTTAAACCGAACGCTAGAAAATATTCAGCATTTCGAACTCACAGGGGATTGTATCAATTTAGGGTCCTTCCTTTCGGTCTCAAGAACAGTCCCATGACATTCGTATGGCTCATGAATGAGGTCTTAAGAGGTTATCTGGATGAGTTCGTCCAGGTGTATTTGGACGATATTGTTATATTCTCCGCAAACCAGGATGAACACCGATACCACTTGGACAAAGTACTTGAACGTCTCATGAGATATGGACTGACGTGCCACACTAAGAAGTGCAAGATTGGTTCCACCGAAATCTCCTTCCTAGGGCATCTTGTTGACTCTGAGGGCATCCACAAACAACCGGAAAAGTTGGAGTGCATAAACAACTTTCCGGTACCAAAAAAAGTTAGGGACTTGCGTAGGTTTTTAGGCGTGTGCAATTGGTATTGTCAGTTTATGAATTACTATGCCGACATCATTGCCCCCTTAACCGACCGACTTAAACAGGGAACGAAGTGATCATGGACGGATGTCGAACAGAAAGCCTTTGACTCTGTCAAAAGTGCCCTGTACGACTCGCCTAAATTATCCCCATCCGATTACACCGAGCCTTTCTGTCTCCAGACTGATGATAGCAAACTAGGCGCTGGCGCGGTACTTTTCCAAAGGGGTGACAGACCGGAGGAAAGACGCGTCATCGCTTACGCGAACAAAAAGTTCTCGGACACCCAGAAGCGATACGCCGCCGTAGAACGCGAGTGCTTGGCAATTATGTGGGCCACGGACAAATTTAGATCATACCTGGAAGCGCGATCGTTTAAGCTCTTTACAGATAACGCAGCACTAACTTGGCTTCACCGGGCAAAGGACAATAATTCAAAGTTAACACGATGGTCTCTCCAACTCGCAAACTTGGATTTCCACACGATACATGTACCCGGCGTGCAAAACGTGGGACCAGACATGTTATCACGGAACCCTGCCCCAGGCCCACCCGTAGATGAGGATCAGCTTGAGGAGCACTTAGTAGGAGTACCCACTTCACCACCCACCATAACTACTAACCCCCCCGCTGATAACATCTTCACCACAATCGAAACGGTCGACGTCCCGTTTTCCACCACAACACTCGCGTCTTGGCAATCCAGCGACCCCCAGACGCGAGACATCATCAAAACAATTAAGTCGGACACCTCTGCACGTAACACCAGAAGCGCCACGAAAGATACGGACACTTTTGTCCTATCAGATGGCCTCCTGCGGCAAAACGTCAAGGGCCACTTATCAATCGTGATACCCAAAACCCAATCCCAACAGGTGATCTGGAGGTATCTTGACCACATCATGGCTAGTCACCCAGGGTGGAAGGAAACTTACCGGGCAGCCAGGGACCGTTTCTATTGGAACGGGCTCAAAAACGACGTGAGGCTGTATGTCAAGTCATGTCACATATGAACATGTACTAAACCACTCAACTCACGGTCGAATGACCCCACCAACTCCAGGAAAACCCGACACCTCTGGAAGGTTATCAGTATAGATTTAATGGGACCCTATCCTCGCACGAGTAAAGAAAAGTCCTATATATTGGTAGCCACTGACTGCTTCAGTAGATGGACCGAGGCATACCCGATCGGAGCAGCCACTACTAAAAACAGACAGGATATCCACCATCGGTGTTAGTACTCGGACGCGAGTGCAAAAGACCCGGGGATTGAACCCTACAATCTGACTCACATACACAGGTTGAACCAATAAACAGGAATAGATTTAAGCGGGGGGGTAGAAATCACAGGCAGACACAACCGGGAAGGTTAGTTAGTGGCCGAGAAATGCAAATTCTCGGAGGGAGATATGGTACTATATAAGGACCACACCATATCGTTCCACACCAGTTGTCCGTACTACACCGACAACACGCGGCGCCACAACAATCACAACCTCACCACGGCAAGCCACCAGCTCCGCACGGCCACAGCGGGACGTGACGTGGGTGAGGCCGGCTCCGGGACGTCCGTTAGTTCCTAGGATGCCACCGGTGGACCGACGACGGAGTGGACGAGGATGCCGAGCCACGTGGCATACGTGGACCGCCTGCCAACGCCACCATCTGCACCTCCCTCCAACAAGCCAGGAACACTGGAGCCCTGGCCAAAGCCCGCGAAGCCAGCCACACCGACAACATCAACGCGGTCGACAGAACGGGCCAAGGAGTGGAGGAGGGAACACCAGCGGCAGAGGAGACTTGGGGCAAAAGCCGAGAGGGAAGGCCCGAGTCAGCAGTACCGGCTGACGAAGGCGACTCCCTCGGCTGGGTCGACCACCGACCCGAAAGACCGGAAGTCGGTGCAGGTGTCAGCACCGGTGCCAGGTGGTTCTGCCCAGGAACACCGACCGGAGCAAGACACCAATCCGGGGGAGGCGATGGCCGAATCCTCGACTAACCCGGGTCACCACTTCCAACATTCCCGGACATCGAGGAAGACCCGCCCGTGTTCTCAACACCGCTCACGTCCCCCAGGGCGGACTAGACACCACGGCTGGATACGACCCGTCTACCACAGACTGGACATCGTCTCCACGCCTCAGCGTCGTGCCTACCACGACTGGGAAACACCACAATGGAGATACAGTTAGTCGGCGACCCGACCCAATAAGTCCGGACATCGCCGACGGACGAACCACCATAACAGTCACGGGGAGATAGCCGTACCAAACTGGAGCAGTACCGCGACTGGCGGTTTGACGGGGGAGTATGACGCGGACCCGTGCGGCAGCCGTTACGAAACGGCCGTCGCCGACCGTGCCCTTATCTCTCTCATCAACCACCACTCCGCGGCACGCAACGTCGCAGCGAAACCCCGTCCTCCCATCTATCACCGGACAGGGGACGCGAGCGGTCGCTATGACGTCTGACAGATACCTCCATCTGAACCGGGCTGTTTTTCCGAGATCGTGTATCGAGATACAGCTCACGTGTCCTCGACTTACATATTACTATGTTTGATTGTGACATCTTTTGCGGTGTACGTTATTATTATTATTATTATTTCATTTTTCTTTAATTTTGTGTGGTAAATATATATATACATATATATATTGTGTCACCACAAATCCGAAGTTTTTTTTTTTATACTCAATTTTGCTCACCGCAACGTGACCGTGCATACACACCGTCACCTGTGTGCCGCGTCAAAATGCACACAAAATAACAATGTATGTATATTGAAAAGTCAATACCAGGGCTCATAACTTCTAGCATTTGCATATTTTTTTTGAAAGGTCCAAGGGGTACTTATGTGAGCTATAAATTTGTTTTAGATAACCAAAAAGCTACATATGACATTTTATGTTGCATATTTTTGCATATTTCGGAGTATAAGTGCTATTTTGTTTTTTTTCGCTTTTTTTTTGCTTATTTTTGGATTTTTGTATGATTTTTATCATTGATTTTTTTAAAAAAAATGTATAGTAGCCTAAAAATTTTTTTCTTAAAAATAACAAGTAATTATAGTCATATTAATTGTTCATATTAGTAATTAATTCGTGTTAATTAATTTTTCTTCTTATATAACGTATAAAATAATATCAGATAAACTATTTATACCTATACGGGTTTAGGCAACGCGCAATGTAGCGAGAGTGTACGCCCGAAACTTCGTAATCCCATCGATAAGGAACCATTATAATTGTAGATAATTGTAGCTTGTACTGTAGTATTTTATTTTTATAGTTTCTAGGTATTCGGGTATTCCGATATCATTATTTAGATATTCCGATATCATCATTCTCAGATTATTTACAAATTATTTTTCATTAACATTTTGCAATCGTTTCCGATTTTTCGTACTGTATGCATGCTAGTTCGTTTCGTGAATTCAGTATCTAATTTTTTTTTTTTTTTTTTAATAATAGAAGCTAAAATAATAAAATAATGTAATAAATAATAATAATAAAATAATAATTTTTATACACAAACGTTTT
>NW_020272336.1:0-7079 GCF_003268045.1 Sipha flava
TATATGTGAATAAAATTAGTCACAGAATTGGTACGTGCGACCACCCAAGCACAGTCACCACGAAGATAGGTCTACAGCGCAGACGAAGACAATACGAATGAAAACCACGTTAATCACAACTGGCTGTTGGCAAGTGACCACCCTAGAACACGGTACTATAAATGATAGGCAATGACAATTGCGCAGAACGCCACTTACCAGACAGCTGACACGAAACACGAAGACACTTCAGGTGATGTGTACACCACGACGCAAAAAGGAAGACCGCGAATTGGTGCCGACGACATTTACCACGAAGGCTTTGGCTGCCGGACACCACAACGAAGATAAATGTCTCAGTGCCACCACACTAAACCAAAAATACACGAAAACTTACGAAACTTGGGCACTGAGAACATGACTTTTACTTTTACAAAAACATAACCGACAATATGAAAACGTGGAAATAACGGGCATTTTCGTACGACGATAACAATACGATTACGTAACCCTAACCCGACCGGTCGCGCACGGAGGCTTATCACCGCCGGGGATACGCAACGCACCGCTATACATTGCACGAAAATGATAACATAAATGACAATTAAACACAACATTTTCCCCCCTTTGAAAGTTGGTGGAACTTTTAAGCTAAAATTGTGAGATTCTTTCTGAATACAAATTGCACAATTAATTACGTATACACTTGAATTAATTGACTAAATACTAACTACAATACAAATGTGAATAAATTGAATACATTGAAAATATGTGAACTAAATAAATAAAATAATATAATGAATGGTGCCAATTCGTGACCATTGGTTTATAATGGAATAACATGGTTACCCTATCATGTGATTGTTGTCCTCTTCGTTGTATTCATCTGGTGTGGGTAACAATGCTAATTTTGCCACTGGTCTCTTCAACTCTGTGCCTGTACTTAGCTTCACAGTAACTACCCGTACTACATTGTCCTTTCCTGGATGAGTTGCCACTATTCGTACTGACTTCCACTGTAATGAAGGTAGGTTATCTTCTTGTAGAATAGCAAGATCCCCAAACTCTACATTACGACTAATTGATGCCCAACGTCCTCTTTTCTGTAGCTGAGGTGTGTACTCCAGGCTCCATATTTTCCAGAATGTCTGAATTTGTGCTCTCATTAGCTCAAACCTTTGCAGCCTGTTAATTGGGATTGTTGATACATCCAGCTCCTGTGGTAAGATAGCTGGTCCGCCTGTGAGAAAATGGCTAGGAGTAAGTACTTCTAGATTACTTCGGTTACTGGATATTGATGTCATTGGTCGAGAATTCAAGATAGCCTCTACACGACACAATAATGTGCTCATCTCTTCAAAAGTTAACAATGCGCCTTTGGTTGCTTTCAGCAGATGATGTTTTGCTGACTTTACCGCTGCTTCCCACAGTCCTCCAAAGTGGGAAGCAGATGGAGGATTAAAATGCCACTGTACCCTATGATTGGCGAGAGTGTCATTCACTGCTCGAGTTGCGTTACTGTTTTGAAAATAGTTCCTGAGTTCTTTGTTGGCACCAACAAAATTTGTTCCGTTGTCGCTATGAATATGTGAACAGGTGCCTCTTCTGGACATGAACCTCGTTAACGCTGCCAGGAACGCATTTGATGTCATGTCTGTCACTAGTTCTAGGTGTATTGCTCTTGTTACAAAACATATGAATACTGCAATGTAACACTTAATGGACTTAACACGTCTAATCCCACTTTTAATATGTACTGGGCCACAGAAATCAACGCTACTCCTGAAGAATGGTCGCTCAATTTTAACTCGTTCCTTTGGCAAAGGAGCCATCAGTGGTGTTTGCAATTTCGGCGAGAATCGATAACACGTAATGCAATTATGAACAATAGTTTTAGCTAACGCCTTACCACGAATGGGCCAACAGAACCGATGCATCTGAGCGAGCAGAGCTTGAGGACCTACATGTAAAAGTCTTTCATGCTCATACTTAAAAAATAACCGAGTGATTTTGTGGCGGGAATGAATGACAATTGGATGTTTGATAGTATATGACAATGACGTAGCTGTCATACGATCTCCTACATGAATAAGTCCATCTACGTCAATAAACGGGTTTAATGTCCGTAGACAACTTTTACGAGCAACTTGGCGTGTTTTTTGAAGATCATGCAGTTCACGAGGAAAATCAGCTGGCTGAGCAATACGGAACCATACGAGTTGTGCTGCCTGTAGTTCTTTAAAAGTCAGTGGTCCGTTGATCTTCTCATGATTGGCAGACGTTTTTGTATTGTGTGCAAAGCGTAGAATCCAGGCTGTTATTCGAATTAATAGTAACCAGCTGGATTGCCTTTCAAGTATTGGATTATTTACCTCGTGAGTTGCTGTAAGTACTAACTTTACTGTGCGTACTTCGGTTACGTCTGTAGTGACAACGGAACTTTTTGGCCAAGTGCACTCATCCTTATTAAGCCACTGAGGACCATTCCACCAGAGCTCACTGTGCTGCAATGATTCAACGGGCACGCCCCTCGATATCAAATCTGCCGGGTTGCAAGTGGTCGATACATGTCTCCATTGCTCCTTAATAGTATGGTCGTGAATTTGTGCTACTCTATTCGCAACATAGGTTTTCAGCAATTGCTGACTGTGTATCCATGCAATTACAATGCTGGAGTCTGACCAATAATTCATACATTCAGGACCTACTACAATACCAAGCTTACTCAGCTCTATGTTGATCTCATTCATGAGCTCTGTTAAAAGCACAGCGGCACATAACTCGAGGCGTGGTATCGTAGTAGGGTGTATGGGCGCGACTCATGATTTCGACGCATACAGTCTGGTTTCCCAAGTTTTGCTGGATGTGGCTGTCCTCACATAAACACAAGCGCCATAGGCCTCTTGTGAAGCATCACAAAACCCGTGCAATTGAATGCTAGATTGATATCCAGCAACAACTGATCTAGGAATTTGCAGACTGTTTAAGGCACTCAGTGATTGATAATATGTGGACCATTTTTGTTGAATGTCTTTAGGCGATATGGCATCCCAGTCCAACTTCAGTGTCCATAACTGTTGTACAAATATTTTTCCTGTAATGAGTATGGGAGTGATGAACCCAACAGGATCATACACTCTGTTAATGTCTGATAACATGGATCTCTTTGTCACTTGAGCCGGAGGTTTCCATAGTCTCATGTTGAACAAAAAACTATCTGTGCTTGGCTGCCACATAACTCCAAGTGTGCTGATAGTGTCATGGTCCGTAAGCATGAGCACATAATGAGGATCAACTTTTTGCATTGGAATTTTTGACAGTAGTTCAGGTGAATTTGAACACCATTTCCTTAATGGCATTTGAGCACTCATTAATGTTTTTGACACTGACGTGTACAACTTAAAGCACTCATCGACTGTTGACCCACCTGTCATTAAGTCATCAACATAAAAGTCTTGAAGTATTGATCTTTTCGCAGTTGCATCTTCTTCACTGTTGGCCAACTCTACCAAACACCGAGTTGCCAGGAATGGAGCTGACTTGGTTCTGTAGGTGACTGTAAGTAACTGATATTCTTGCATAGGTTTCACAGGGTTGTCACGGTATAGTATTCTCTGCAAATCACAATCGCTAGGATGTACCTTTACTTGGCGGTACATTTTCTCAACATCAGCGGTTAACACTATGCTATGAGTACGAAACCTAAGTAAAATTGATACCAAATTTGGTTGTACTGTAGCCCCACGCATCATTATGTCATTCAGTGATAGGCCAGAAGTTGTAGTAGCTGACGCATCAAAAACAACTCTAGTTTTAGTGGTAATACTATCAGATTTTTCATTGCATGATGTGGTAAATAATAGGTTGATGTAGATGGTAGTTCACTACTATTGACCAGTTTCATATGACCCATGTGTAAATATTCTCTCATGAATGCTTGATATTCATCAGCTAATGCTTTGTCTCTCTGAAGTTTACGTTCTATGTTTAAAAATCGTTTTTCTGCAATGTACCTTGAGTTTCTGAGCATACACACATCCTTAGACAAGGGCAACCTCACTACAAACCGACCATCATCGTCTCGATACGTATGTGATTTGAAGTGATTTTCGGTTAATTCTTCTTCTTCTAAATGTCTTGAAACTTTGGTAGAGTACAAGGAAATTGAGTCTGATGTATGCTCTGGCGACACTACAACACTGGTTTCCTGATGGCCATATGAAGCAGGATAGGTTTTACCAGTCACTATCCACCCTAACATAGTAATATGTAACGAGGATTGATTGGATATCTTAACCCTTTGGCCTGTAAATAGTTCATAGAATACATCAGCACCTAACAGAGCATTTACTTCAGATAGTTGATTCCATTTTAAGTCTGCTAATTGCCCTTGAAGACTTGTTGGAATGTTGATTTTACGAACATCAAGCGATGATGCTGGTAAAGCATGAGTAATACTCTTAACTACATGAAATTGAACTTTGGTTTCATAATTGTTAATCCTTGATATTATGTCAGTTGTGACTACTCCAGACGTGTAAGTGGTTAAATTACCTATTCCTTTGATTGGAATTTGAGTATTGTCACTACTTAACTTGAATCGCTCAACAAAGTCTTGGGTCATAAAGCTGAGCACCAGAATCTAGCACTGCTCTACATGGTCTTGATATACCCAGACTGTCAATAATGGTAAACACTACTGTTGCTAACATGACCTGATGAGGCTGAGTGAGTGATATGGTATTTTGTGTCTTAGAATGATCATAAGCAGCACACATAGCTACTAAGTTATTGGACTGTTGCTGCAAACTGTCATTTGTTGCTGAAGATTGACCGTGAGAAGCATTGTCGTCGTGAAGTAATGTATTATGATTCTTTGTACATTTTTTACAATGACTGTACTTACATTGAAATACTTGGTGTCCATATGACAAACAGTTAAAGCATAATCGGTTTTTTGAAACAACAAGTTTGCGATCAGCAATGGACATATTTTTGAACTGCTCACATTAGTACAGCCTGTGTGGTTCTGAACATACTTTACAGTTGTACTGTCTTAGCTCAATGTTGGCTAACAAGACACGCCTCTCTGGATGTTTTTGCATCACTTGCTTGGGTACTTGCACCTTGATTTCAGTCGTCACAGTGTTTTCGCCGGCTTCGTATGCTAGTATACGTTTTATTAAAAATGATTCAATATCAGTGTACTTTGGGAGCTCTCATGACACTTGTCGTAGCTGCCACTCGCCTGCAGTGAAGCTGTCCAACCTGCTACAAACCAATGTGACGAGCCAGGCATCCCAATGGATAACCGGTTGTTGTAAGGCCTCCAATGCACATACATGCGATACCACATGATGATACAGAGCTTGCAACTCAACGGCAGATGCCACTTGTACTCGTGGTGCATCTAACAACGATCGAATGAGAGATTGTATGATCAGTCCTTTATTCTCATATCGACTAACTAGCGTGTCGTATGCCCTGCTGTAGTTGTCTCCTGTCGTTGGTATAGTTTTGACAACATCTGACGCTGAGCCAGATAGACAAGATTTCAGGTAATGGAATTTTTGAACATCAGCTTGACTTCTGTTACTATGGAACATAGCGTTGAACGCATCAATGAATGATGTCCAGTCTTGAAGTGCACCGCTGAACGTAGGGGCTGTCACAGCGGGTAATTTCATTGAACAATGACAATTAGCAAATTAGTCCACTTTATTTTCTTCTTTATCCAGCTTGTCTTGTTCGCCAACTAAACTTTGTAACTCTGCTACCATATCAAAATATTTTTCGCGAAAGGCAATACGAATACTAATATGTAAATTGGTGTTTTTCTCAACAATTTCTTCCAACTGGGATTGAATATCATCGAATCGCTTGTACAAGTGTGGCATATCATCCAATCGAACAATGGCACGTTGAGCACCAGACTTGGATGGCACATAGTTGGTGACAAATGCTACAATTGAATCCAGCGTTGCAATAGACGCTTGTCTTCTGCGTTCGAGGCTTGATACTTCTAGTTGCAAGTCCATTGTCACCAGTTATGAACAAATTATCTACCTCTGACTACAATATGAACCTTGCTTATGGTAATAATAAAAATAATACACTGAACAATATAATATTAAGGCATTCAATTTACCTAGCACAATAATATTATGTTAACTAAACTGATCTACATTAGATCACGTCGAGGTCACCAAAATGTTAGCGCATGAAGTGCTCGAAATAGTTTTGAGCAGCTTGGGCGCAACTTGAATTTATAATAATAATTAATAATTAACAAGAAAATAAAATAATTGTGAACTGTATAGTTGATATAATAAATTTAATTGATACAAGAATAATAATATAATAATAATAAAGATCACAGCCAGTTCTAATTTATGTTAAAACAGTAATAATAATAAATTTATAATAATAATGGCAATGCAAAAACAATAAATGGTAAATAGATAAATGAAATGTGTGGTCCACGGCACACACCAAATAATAAAAATAATACAAGTGTTGGCCCTACAGTGGCACAACAATAAATATATAAATAAAAAATATCAAATAAATACTATGCCTACGACGGCTGAGGCCCGTCGGCCTTTAACACAATGAAACAAATATGGTCGACCAATACTCACATTAATATGTGACTATGTTGAATGGCTGATTGCATCCACGCGACCGCACCAACCCTGTGACTAGACAAATGCCTTAGACGGCACACCTCAGTTTATATGTGAATAAAATTAGTCACAGAATTGGTACGTGCGACCACCCAAGCACAGTCACCACGAAGATAGGTCTACAGCGCAGACGAAGACAATACGAATGAAAACCACGTTAATCACAACTGGCTGTTGGCAAGTGACCACCCTAGAACACGGTACTATAAATGATAGGCAATGACAATTGCGCAGAACGCCACTTACCAGACAGCCGACACGAAACACGAAGACACTTCAGGTGATGTGTACACCACGACGCAAAAAGGAAGACCGCGAATTGGTGCCGACGACATTTACCACGAAGGCTTTGGCTGCCGGACACCACAACGAAGATAAATGTCTCAGTGCCACCACACTAAACCAAAAATACAC
>NW_020272337.1:0-5783 GCF_003268045.1 Sipha flava
CCATCTACTATCACTGACGGACAAAACAATGCACAGTTTCTTTTCGTGTATTTTTTATCTTATCTTGACGTTGAACATGTACTGTATATAGTAGCTAGGATATTTTGAACAACTTTTAAAAATTGTTTTTCGTCAATCAATCTTTCTCAACGAACGTCCATAACACCACGATGACGGGCTGAAGATTT
Source organism: Sipha flava (assembly GCF_003268045.1). NCBI lineage: Eukaryota > Metazoa > Arthropoda > Insecta > Hemiptera > Aphididae > Sipha > Sipha flava. The sequence continues at coordinate 189 of NW_020272337.1, forward strand.
GTACCGATCCGTGAGTGGTTGCAGACAGCCAATACGTCAACACAACAAAATCAACAATCAATGTACCAAGCACTTCCACTGCTAACCGCCAAATCTTCTTTCTGTACGGTAGACAAGACAACAACAAGGTGCGGCCTGCCATTATATCCGTGACCAAATGTACCCTTTTACCAGTAGGTTCAAAATAAAGCCAAAAAATCACACATGTTAACTGTAAAAGGACTTTTCCCTCAATACCCAATTTTGCTTAATATTCTAATTCTTCAACAACTACAACAAACTTCAAATCTTCCGCATATTTGCTATGTGAACTATATTTTGTAAATATTAGAATTCATCATTCTTTCAAAATAATAAAAAATATGTTTTTGTTATGCCTACCAAGGTAAGAAAACAATTTGACTATTATACATCCCTCCATATACAGCTATTATTACTCAATAATATGTTTCAGAAATGCAGTGTGTGCTTGGTGAAGTGATATGGCGTTTGACAAGTAGTGCTATATCCAGTCAGCAGAGTTATCCTGTAACAGCCGAAATTTTCTCTACGTGACTCCAGTCGATTTCCCTTATTTCATTACTACCCTTATCTATTTATATATTTATATGTTACGCCGAATTCATGGAATTGTCGATTTCATGAAATCAGTAACGTTGTCGAAAAATACGTGTAATCGGCAATTTGACTACCAAATTCACGGAATCGGCAAATTTTGATTTCTGATTTCGTGAATTAGGTAGCCTTTTTCTGCCGATTGCACGATTCGGTTACACTTTATTATTATATAATTATAGTGTCTTATGGCAGTAATTGAAAATTTCTTGCTTTCTTTAAAAGTTGGTGATAATGTGTTGGTATCAATCCCGTCTGTGGATCAAGGTCGTGGTGATGCAACCAACCTTCTTGCAGTTATCATAGAAGAAAAAAATGGCAAATTCCGTATCGGGACTAAAGAAGAGATTTTGAACACATGGCTTGAGCGGAACATTTTGACAGCAACAAAGTACTGTTCCCTGACGACTGCAAACGTTCAACAAAATGAATATTCATTACGGAAACTTGTTAGATTGAGGTCAGTTAGGATCGAACAAGGCTATTGATTGGCTATATATTGACGTTGTACTTGTAGTACGAATTGCACATCTAAAAAGTGCACATGTAAAAAAAATAATATGATGTATTATTCAGCGTGTCACCCAGACCATACTTACCAAAATATTTAAATATAATATACATTTTTTTTATTTACTTTTTACACATTAAAATGTATTAATTATTTTATTATATTTCCGATGTTTTACACATTTATTTAAATACATATAATATTCATAGGCGCAAATAGGGAGTTACATTGGCGGGGGCTCAAGCCCTTTAATATATTCAACAAAAATCCCCCCCCTCCACAGCAAATAAAAAATTTTTTTTTTTATTAGCTACCTACTAGTATAAAATTATTATTTATTAATGCACATATATTTATTAATAACTAGATAATTGGTTACAATATTAAATTTATTCTTCTATTAGATTTGGCAAAGTCGTTTAAAACTGAGACCCTGTCAATATTGATATCTTTTTCAATATTAATTATCCCTAAACTGCTAAATCTTTCTTGGAGCATCGTTGTTCACATCCATGTTTTCAACCTCCTCATTGCAGAAAATGACCTTTCACAAGTAGCGGAATTGATTGGCAAAGTTATTGCTACATTAAATAATTTGTAATAATTTGGAAAGATTTGTTTGCTATTCAATGAGTTTAAGTGATTTTGCAGAACTTCCAAATCAACATTAACTTTCAAGACATTTTTGATAACCATCATTTCTGATCTTAAAGAATCTTTGGAAACACCAAATAAATCCTAAAAGTTATTATTTACAAATTAGTTATCAAAAGTATACAGTAAATAAAAAGTAGATTCGAACATTCAATAACGTTGTTTAGCATAATTTATTAATATAAATACATCATAAATTAATATTAAATTTAGTGTTTATAAAAAAAAAATACTTCTAATAATTCTCATATTACCTTATAATGATTAATGAATTGTAAACTTTCATTAAAATTTAATTTTAAAAAGTTGTCTACAGATTGGGCTATTTCCATACTTTCTGGTGAAAACCGTTTTTCCATATTGACAATAATAGTATCAAGTATAGGATAAAAACAATGCATTTTCCAATAATTTTTATTTATTGAAGTACCCATTAGTACATCATTAACACGGTCTTCTTCTGCCGAAGTAGTTGACATTACAGCATACTGTTGTAAATATGTAGGTTCCCTTCTAAGACGTTTAGAGCCACCTGAATTAATTAAAATTATATCAATAATTTGAATTATAAATTTATTTTATTTTAATAGGTATTATTATAATAACACACCTTGTGAAGGAATATCCAGTGACACATCATGTTCTTCACAAAATATAGTAATATCATTCCACAGGTTATCAAAATATACATCTGAACGGTTATTTTTCAGAGTATCAATCACACCACATACTAATGAACTAGATTTTCCAAGAGTTGTAGACTTTGATTGCAATTGAGTACTTAGAATGTTAATAATTTTTAAAACATCATTAAGAACAAACAAATGTACCACAAATTTCCCATTCTTTATTGTAGACAGTAGACCTATTGCTTGGGCAACATCTTTATCTTTTTGTAATTCTATTTCTTCATCAAGAATATATAGAATAGGTTTAAAATTTGCGATGACTGAGTTACAACTCTTATAACGGCAGACCCATCGAGTATCTGATAACTGTGGAATTTTTGTTTTTTTAACTCCTAGTTTTTCTTGAATGTCAGTCATTTTTTTATTTTTCGTAGGTTGATTAAAATGAACATACAACGCTTCCAGGCCATTAAATAAATTCCGTGCGTCCTAAAATTAAATTTTAAAATACTTGATGTCATATCATTTTTATTAAAGCACAGAATGTCAGAATTTAATACTCCACAACTGAAATAAATATGTATACATTTGTTACATTTATAAATATATTTGATCTCACCTTTAAATGTTTACACATATCAATGACCACAAGATTTAATTTGTGTGCCATACAGTGTACATAAATAGCTTTAGGATGTATTTCTTTAAGCTTTGCCTGAACTCCACCAGTATGACCTGACATCACGCTAGCACCGTCATATGATTGACCTATTACATTAATTTTGTCCAAGTTCAAATAATTTAAAAACTGTAATAGAGCACCAATTAAACTATCAGCATTTTGACTTTGAGATACATCTAAAAATCCAACAAATCTTTCCTCTACTTTTAGGTTTTTTGGGTAACGAACACACACAGCTAACTGTTCTTCTTTGTGGCATCTAATATTTTTTTATATAAAACAATTATCAAAATGTAGCTTAAGACTATTTAAGTAAATAAACAATATGATATTAAAAAATTACCGAGCTTCATCACACGAAAGGCTATACATTCCAGCACTTGTTATATCTTCAACAATAGTATTCCTTACATATTTAGCGCATATCTCAATGATTTCATTTTGTATTAACCAGCTTGTATGATTTGTTGGTTTAGCATAATTTAAAGCAAAAGTTGGATTATACTTTGCCATTAGTTTGCATGCTTCTTTTAAGTTACCTACATACCATAAATAGGTATATAATTAATTAACATTAGTTAGGTACTTTTATGAATAAAAAAAAATATATGGTACCTACTAAATTCACCCAACTCACCTTGATTCAAAGATGTTTCATTTTCAATATGACCTCTAAATGCTACTCCTTGATTTGCCAAAAATAATATGATATCAATTAATGTTAGCATGTAATCTCTATTTTCTAATATTTTATCACGGTGCGCATTTGTAACTAATGTATGAACAGTACCAGTAGTTTTAGATTGGATATGTGCATGCCACTTTGTCATACAAGTCAAATGGTACTGACAACTAGAATGCAACTCTAACTTTGATTTAGTGTATTATGATCCTTTTCCTCTAGAGCCAAAAATCTACAAAATTAATATATAGTATGTTTATATAAATAAATAATTTACAAAAATGAATATATATATACATATATCAAAATAGTTTACGAATAGTCATTTAACACTTACTTTTTTCCAATTTCTAAATCCTTTAGTTGAAAATTCCATGTTAGCTACAGTTCTAGAGCCAAACATTCTACAAGAATAGCAAAATATAGAATCCTCAACCACACTATACTCTATCCAATCAAAACGACTATATACCGTAGAAGAAAAACCTCTATTTTGTGAACCAAATTGTGTCTGAGGGTATTTCTAAACAGAAGAATAAAATTATTGATTATTATTTAATACTCATTAGTTTTAAAACTTGAGCTTCAAAAGGCTATGTTAGAAGATAAAAATATATTAGAAACACTATAATGTATATTTTATAGGTAGGTAATATACCATTATATTTATTATTTTAATATTTTAAAATAAAATAAAAAATTAAAATAAATACAGACTAAAATATCTAATTATTGTAACTAGCCAACTAGGTATATAATTAAATTGTAAAACTTACTTCTAATATAGGTTTAGCAGGACCTGAATCGATATCACCTAAATCATTTACCCTGGTATTTGACTGAAAACTATTAATTTGTGGATCTGTGTTGGAGTTTGATATTAGACTTGCATTTTCTTCTAGTAATGTTGTAACACTTCCAGATCCAAGTGAATCAATCTTTCAAAATGTGAAATGTTAATTTAAATAAAAAAAAAAAATTAAAAATGTTAAAGAATACTACTTACAACTCTGGACGATGACTGTAGAATGCCATCATTGTCTTCTTTGATATCTTTTTCAGTAGGAGTACTTGATACACTTTTTTTTATATTAAAAATGCTAAATAATGATTTCTCATCCATAATTCTAATCGTTTTTAATATGTAAGGTGAAGTAACTTGTTTATAGCAAACGCTTTTAAAATTAAAATTAACCCTGACACTGGCTATTATAGTTACAATGTTATATATAAATATATAATATAACTATATATATATATATATATATAGTTATAGTATAGTATAGTGTTATACTGACAAACTAGACAAACTATAAACTGTCATACTGAAAACTGAACTAATAGAAATAGACAATAGTGCGTAGGTACAGTCCAAACATATTATAACATAATTTTGTATGGTACAGACTACGACACTACGTTGACTGTTGAGAATGTTAAGATAATGTGCCAATAAGTAATAACTAATAAGTAATAACAACTGACAAGACAGCAATAAACTAATAACTAATGTCTAATAATAGTTATAATCATGAACTAATAAATAATAATAAAATAAGCTATGACGTTATATCGGCAATATGCTTGATAATCGCTGGAAAACCCGCTAGCTGTTTACCAGCTTACCCGTATAATATACTCGTACACATATACATATAATGTGCGGTAAAGTCATGATGCACGTGACTGTTTTCGAAATATCACGCGATATTAAATTTATGTTCCCAATATTTCATAAATCAATTAATTTATAATTGAAATGTAAAAAAAAAAAAATTATATTGACCATATTCTACACTTTTACAGTCATAGGGAGCAGTCG
>NW_020272338.1:0-11231 GCF_003268045.1 Sipha flava
ACAATTTAAAGAACACTGTTAGTCAATTGTTAGCAAATAAATATATTAATAATAAAATAATGATTTTAATAGTATTATAAAACATAACAAAAATTAAATTAATCTAATCATAGAAAATTGTCCTAAATTTTGATTTTGTATAAAAACATGCTACAAGAAAAGATCATTAAAATTTAATATCTTTAAATCCTAACATATCTAGTAAAATAGAAGCGTATTAAAATAATTAGTTTCATTTGAGTTATAATTTTATAACTCTGACATTGCATACACATAACAATGATTATACAATAAAAGCAGGTGCGGATACAAGGGGGGGCTATGGGAGCAATGGCCCCTCCCAAATTTTTTAAAAAAAAAGGTCGGGGAAAAAATTATATGTATACATACTATATAATATATTAAAACAATATTTAAAATTATTCTTATAACATATTTTCTTTATTAGATTATGATTTGTAAAATTCATATTGGTTTCGGTCGATTCTATTTATAGTTCTGTAATTTCTATTTTTTTATAATCGCATCGGCGTTGGCTAACGACGGCGTAGATCGTTCACGTTATCTTATTGTCGTAATCACACATACTACATTGACTATTTCTATCAGTGGCGTATTTAGGAATTTTTCTAGGGGGGGATGAAATATATAATAATACATCCTAACACCCATTAATTCGTACATAATATACATTTTTAAAATCCCCTAACTTATTACCTATTGAGGTTAGTGTGGATCAAGGCAAAATAAGAATTAATCTTTATAATTACCTCATCATTTTCCAAACAAATTTTTTTATTTGTACTAAAATAAAAAAATAAAGTTTTTTTTTGTTTTTGAATATTACTCATATTGTCTTAAAACTTCACAGTTACAACTTACAAGACGCAAAAAATGAAGTCGAACAATAGTCAATTCGGCAGTAAGTCAGTACTCGGAATGGCGCGGCGTCGCTATCCGTCAACGTCCAATGACCGTACATATCTACTTTTAACGAATCACGATATCATAAGATAAAATATATATATATATAGCTATACATTAGCCATAAATCTACTAGTAACAAATTTTCTAAAAATAAACCCGCCCGGCCGCCCTATGGTTAATCCACGATCTTCATGGTCATTTTGTTTTGTTAACCGATTGCTTATCGGGTTTATTATAAACACTCTTGCATGAAAAATAATTCGCAGAAACGTACAAAATACAGTACACCATAATATAGGTATATGCCTGATAGTCGTACATGCCGCCGACGATAAACGATTAGTGGCGATTAGTATATCAGACTATCAAAGCGGTACAATTACCACGACTAGAACATTTAGAAAACAGAAAACATACATTGACACGGCACACAGGTGGTGGTGGTGTGCGCACGGGTCGCTGGTGTTGTACAAAGCGATGGACGATGTTATAATGAAAAAAATAATAAACAACGACGCGGGTTGTTGTGGCACAATATAGGTATATTTAATACGTATATTTAATAACAACAAGAGAAATAATAATAATAATAATAATGAGAAAAACAAACGTACACCGCACAAGATGTCACAATTGTGTATAGAAAAAGTTGAGATTAACGACGAGATGTGTATCCGTACGCGATCTCGGAAAAACAGCCCGGTTATATGGTGGTACCTGTCGGACGTCGTAGCGACCGCTCGCGTCCCCTGTCCGGCGATGGATGGGTGGACGGGGGTCGCTGCGGCGTTGCGTGCCGCGGAGTGGCGGTTGATGAGAAAGATAAGGACACGGTCGGCGACTGCCGTTTCGATAACGGCTGCCGCACGGGTCCGCGTCAACATGCTTGAAAGTAATATCATTTTAAGAATATTAGAGAAAATGAGACAACTTATAGCTACTTAGGAAAAAAAAAAAGGTCAAGGGGGGGGATCTATCCCCCATATCCCCTCCCCGTAAATACGCCATTGATTTCTATTATTACAATATTAAATATAATAAAACATTATCATTAAATTTAATTTCAATCATTATTATGCTAGTGTCAAAATAATGTAACATAATAAACCCTGATAATTAATTGATATTATTTGATGGCCCCCCCCCCCCGTAAATCTATTCTGGATCCGCGCCTGAATAAAAGTAAACTTACCTAAAGTACAAAATTCTTTTAATGATTCTGTTCATACTGTATAAATTGAAAAATAATTATACATATTTATACGTATATTTTTAATACAATAGATTTTATATCTATTGGTAAATTATCAATTGCGTGTTGAATACAGTTATTTAAAATATTAGCAGGGCATCCGGTTCCAATAATTGATTAGTATACTATAATACATAATATGCTGTTGGAGACGATAAAAAACATAATATGTTTATAAATAGAAAAAAAGAGTACATTCTTGCCAATATAAAAAAAGTGAGAGTACTAAAATTTTAAGAGCTCAAAAATGAACATTTACTCTTAACAATTTTTAAATTAGTATTAGCATTAATTTTAGAAATTTATTATTTACAGTCTTAGGCGTGCGCACGGGTACAGCGAATGCTGCTTTCGCTGCACCTGACAATTTATCTTGGATTTAGTGGGCTGGTAGATATTTATTTGAAAGGTATACATAGAATGAATAATTTTAAACATATTGAGTTTATAATTAAAATATAAATGTTCACCAATGTTATCCAAATGAAAAATGATAATATTATTTTATCTATACAAATCTAAAAATAGATGGATATTATTGGGTAAATTCGATGTGCCTACACACTAGATCAGCGGTTCTCAAACCATGGTACGCTTACCACTAATGGTACACGAAAGGCCGCATGGTGGTAGAACGGAAATTAAAAATTCATTATTTAACTCGTATATTAATTTAAAAACACTAATCAATTCGTAATAATAAATAAATAGTTATTTTATTTTAGTATTTTAGTGCCTTTTTATTTAAAATAAATATATTTAATTATGTGAAGTTTGTATGGTTCTATTTTTAATCATTAATGGTACGTGACTGATTGATAATATACTCGTGTGGTACGCGAAAAAAAAAGTTTGAGAACCGCTGCACTAGATTATACAGTTACAAATACAGACACAACTATTGATGGGCGGTAATGAATAATTTGTACTATTGATTATTATTCGATTATTCATATAGACTATCGAATAATTATTCGATTAATATTAAGCATGACTGAAAAATCAAAAACTATCGAATAATTATTCGAATAATATTAAGCATGACTGAATAATCAAAAACTATTGAATAATTATTCGATATTATACGCTACTCTAGTGGCGTATCTAGGATTTTTTTCAAGGGGGTGATATAACCATAACTATTTTGTACATTAGGAGCCAAGGGGGCAAATATCTTCTAGGAGGATCTTGTTATCATACTTTTCCAGTTTCTGTAAAGTGCACTTTTATATAACATGATTTTATTTAAAACTATACCAACATTAATAATATTATACATTTATTTTCATAATAAATATAAGTTAGATCACAAAATAATGTCCATTTTTCGTGATTTTTGATATATTTCATCTAATACTTCTACATTAATTTCCAGTAATATACACCACTTCCAGTTTTCTTTTAGGTTGAGCTACCGAAAAATAATTTTTCATGGTATTCGACATTAAAAAAAAAAAATCGGTTCACCGATTGGTTAATTTTAAACGAGACACGATTACACGAAAGGACTGAGAGCAAATGTGAACACTGAACTGAGTCGGAACACATGGTTTACGCACTATTGCTAATATAGTATAAATTAAATAATTCTAGATATAATAGATTAATAGATATATAAACTAACCATGAACATTAGGATATTAAACGATAGCATTTAAAAGAAAAATAAGAAAAGTGAAATTAATGAAAAAAAAAAAGGTTCTGAGGGGTGATATATCACCCAGATCACGCCCCGTAAATACGCCACTGCATGACTCAATAATTATTCGAATAATTTTGATTATTCGAAAATAAAAATTATTGAATAATTATTATTATAAGTCTATATAAAGTATTATAAAGGATGTAATTCATACTGTAAGTGATATTGAATTAAAGTATAAAAATTCAAAAGAACAAGAGTTTATACTAAAAACTCAAAATGTTGAGGTGTCCTAGAATATTGTAAATTTGTTGGCCTAAGTCAATTATTGAGGATGTTGAGCAATAATACTGATACTGGTGATGAGGATAATGTAATTTAAGATGAAAACATTCAAAATAATGTGGTGAGCAAAAATACTGAGACTAAAACAAAAAGGGGTAGGGTAATTAAAAAACCAAAAGTCTCTATAATATAATAATTTTGTTTATTTACAATTAATTTATTATTTTGTTCTATTTAAGAAATTGTGTTATAACTTATAATGTAATATAGTAATTTTGTTTTGTATACTGTTAAGTTAATATCTTGTTATTTTATTATCTTGTTTTGTTAACTTTCCTGAAAAACAACAGATTAATTAAAAACAAAGTATGATTTCATAAACTATTTTATTATTTAACAAAATATGACGTTTCTCTAAACTCCAAACCAGTTGGATAAGTTGGTTGATGTGTCTCCAAACCAGTTGGAAATCTGTAAATAATAATACAAAAAATTGATCAATTTAAAATATTTTATTAAATTATAACTTAAATTTTATGGATAATAATATTTTTAAAAGTTAAAAAAAAATTAAAAGCTACATATTTTTATGTAAAAAAATTAGAGTGTCTAAATTATCTGGCAATAGTCTATTTCTTCTAGCACTCATTATTTGTCCTGTTTTAGAGAATATTCTTTCTGAAGGAACAGATGTCGCTGGAATCATGGTGTATTTTAATGCAATTTCGCTCAGAGGATGCAATACAGATTTATGGCTAAACCACCATTCGGCCACATTGCAGTTCAAATTTTGATAAGGCATGTTTAAATATTGTCTCATCAAACTCATAGCACTGCTAGTTGATGTTGTTTGACCCTGCATGTTACTAACTCTACTCTGCAAAAAGTTCCAAAGATTTTCAGAGTCCTCCTCAATTTGTTCTGTAGGAACTTCACGTTCTAAAATTAAAATAAGTATGATGTAAATGAAAGATTTAATAGAACAGTAATGGTCATTGGTCACTTATATTTATTAAGTATTTACATATCAATTAAATATTTACCAGTATCTAATGTATTATTTGTCAAACTTGCTATTTCCAAAACAATATTTTTCTCGGAATCAGAAGCATTTTCCTCAACTGCAAAAGCAGCTTTTTTGCATCTCGGGTCTAAAAGAGTGGCACGAGAAAAATATGGAGTTATGGATTGCTTTTCAATCCCTTCAAAACGCCTATTTACTTGCAACGTTAAATTTGATTTTATAAATCTTCCAAGAGATGTTTTTGGAATTTCGGAATTTAATGAAGTTTGCAATCCTAAATATAAAATAATGAATACGGTATAAATTAAATCTAACTTTTAAAGTAAAACATTAATTACCTCGTAATAATGGTACAACTTTTGATATAGTAGGATATTGTTCAGCAGACAACTCTATTGTTAAACTGTTAAATGGTCCCAATAAGGGTACTATATCTTCAATAATTACCCATTCTTCGAGTGTAAGGTTTGAAGGAGCCTCTTTAACTGATATCATTGTTACTGTGAGGGGCTCTTTTAATTTCACTAATCTTTCCAACATTATTAGTGTGCTGTTCCATCGTGTACGAACATCTTGTTTGAGTTTCAAGAGTTGTGTGAATCCTAGTTGCCTTTGTTTTTCCCCCAAAATCCTATTCCCCACTTCGCTTCGTTTAAAAAAACCTACAATAACACGGCATTTCTTTAAAATTAATTTAATTTTCCCCGAATCATCATGGAGTTCATTTGATTCATCTCCAACTGAATCGTCTTCATTGAGGTATAAGGCTTGTTGAACTACAAGATTAAGTTTATGAGTAGTACAGGAAATGTGTTGTATGTTCATTAATCTTATAGCCGACTTGATATTAGCCCCACTATCAGAGACAATTGCTGTCACTTTATTTAAAATTCCCCAACTATCTAACTCAGTGGTCATTATTTCTGTCAAATGAACTCCTGTATGACTGTGATGTAATTTTTTTGTACAAAGGACAACTATTTTCAGTTGGCTTTGTCCTTTTGGGAAAAAATGTACTGTTATAGTTATAAAAGAATCGGTGTTAATTGAGGTCCAAATATCAGTAGTAAGAGCTATAAAACTGGTATCATTTAAAAGAGTCTGAACCTTATTTCGGACATTTGAATATATACTAGGTATTATAGTTCGGCCAAATGCCCTTCTGCTAGGAATTTGATACCTGAAATAAGTTGTAATCTTTTTATATTTGTTTTGTTGTTTTATTTATTAAAATTATTTTTTTGTATTTTTTGACTGTTTATAATTTGTAATATGTATAATGTTTAGTAAATAAGTTAAATAAAAAAAATGTATGTACATATCTACTTCAAGGTTTTTAATTTTTACTAACTATTTAATATTTTACTTATACAATGTTTCTTTAATCGTATTACAATTAAAATACAAAATATTTTATTCATTTATATTTACCTAGAGTCCAATAGTTTAACCATATTTCTAAAGCTTTCATTTTCCACAATTGATAAGGGTTGCAATTCTGATGGTGCTCCAAATCTAGAATAACACTTATTAAGTAATAAATAGTTCAAATGTAAAAATGTAACATATTATATTATAAATATAAATTATCTAGTCATAAACATGGAAAGTAGAAAATACTATTGCTTATGTTTTATAAGTACACAGAAAAAAAAACGTTTAAAATGTTAATATTAATAAGATTTTTATAAAATCATATCAAAATTAGGTAAAACTTATAGAGAAATGAGATAAAATTATTAAATTTAAATATTTAATGAAAATATATAGTTTTTAGAGCTATACATTTTGTTGAGGACATATTTAACTGCATATTTAATTTTTTGATGCATAAGTGGCAAGTGCATACTTTTAAATGCATATATGATGATTTTTTAGTGCACGAAAGTCCTTGCTCTAGTAATAACTATCATTCAAACCAGTTGAATTAATTTTTAATTAATTTTTTTCTGATTACTAAAATATCAGTTATTATATTTGGCCATTAGGTGCTAATAATTTTTTCAAAATAAAAATATTTAAAATATGATGTTATAAAGTTATAAAATATATAATTTATGAAGTTATAAAATATTAAATTTTTACACAGTGGGGCTACAAAGATTTCGGGGGGGGGGGGGGGGGGGGGGGAAGCAAGACTTGTAAGTTCATGCATTTACTTTTTTTTTTTTTTTTTACTACACCAGAAAACATGCAAAGTGAGATACAAGTCCGTTTCATAATAATAGGAATAAAAATCTGAAGTTTAATAGAGCATGTTTTTGCATATTTTGTGTGTACTGGCATATTTAGCATATAGTTTATTTTTTTCGGTTATTAGCGCATATTATTTTATGTAAATTCAGCAAAATTTTTTTTCGTGTAAATTAAAAAAAAAAATTAGATTAATAAATGCTTGAATTCATTCTTATTTACTTTTCCGAACATGCTTACAAAATCAGTATTTTTATTTTCTTATGACATTGGGTCATATGCACTGAACTTATATATATACTTATATATATACACTGAAAAATTTAGTAGTTTTTAAGTACCACGGAAGCAATGTTATTTCGCACGGCTACCACCCTCCCCCAATTAACGTTAAATTGCATTTTATCAATTTATTTTCGTCACAACGTGTATTTATTAAATATAATTTTAATAAAATGCAACCAAAGAAATAAAATATAACTTTTAAAAATATGAATGGAAATTTTATAAAATTTTATAATTTTAAAAAATGCTTTTCCTTTTTTTTCGTGCATAGTTTTTAAAGATTTTTAATGGATATAAATTACATATAAAAGTATATTTTATCAAATGTTAGAGCATTATTGCATGCTTATTTATGTGTTTTTTAGTGCATGAACTTACGAGCCATGTCTGTAGTATATGAATGATATTAAAAGGTCAGTAGCAGAGGCAGAACTACGTCCGACTGAAGGAAGACCGTGGGTCTCATCGTTAAAGAGGCCTCGCAGTAAAATTTTATACTGTTAAAAATTTTAAAAATTAAAAAGTTAAAAATGATCTAAAAAAACACCATATGCTAAGTAGAACATAGGTGTTCTGTCTTGCGATGATTTCGATAGGAAATGAGTGTGCTAAAAAATTGAAGAATTTATCGTTGTTGGTGAAGACGTTTGCTCAAGATCGTCGCATTTATATTATATATACGTACTGTAAACATTTTCATACACGGAAAAAAATAATTTACCGAATTATTTGGTTGAAAGATATTTAGTAGTTGCAATGGTCTAATATTTAGGTCCACCCACTTTTTAGTAATAAATACAAAACCTATTTGATATAGTTACAATATAAGTTCTGTTAATGATTTATTTGGGTACAAACACATTTTTGTTAAAGAAGCATTGAATCTGTACAGGGCCATCCTTAGGATTTGCGAGGCCCAGGGCGAAAATACTTTTAAAACCTTTTATGTATATATTTATATCTATGATCTATTATCTCCATAAACATATAATGACATCAATAATTCTTATCACACAACAAATTTGGTAGATACCTCCCTAATTATAATTTAAAATAAGGGTTTTTTTTCATAAAACATAATATAGCTAGGTAAATAAAATAAAATAACTTTAGAGTAGACTCAAATAACATGTTTTTCTTTATTTACTTATATTATATAATTTATTAATCGTCATATTTTAATATTTATAAAAATTTTCAAATTTCAATAAAATAACAATAAACAGACGAATTAAAATACTAAAAAATACAGTAAAAATCATTTTATTCGTCGAAAATTAATTTTTCTGGCTTTTATTTCTGCGAACTTCTCAATAATGTCGTTATAGTCTATATTTTCACACAAATCACGTTCAATTGAAATAATTGCCAAATCAGAAAGTCGGTCTTGCACCATTGTTGTTTTCAAATAATTCTTAATGATTTTTAACTTCGAAAAACTTCTCTCAGCACTTGCAGTTGTTATTGGAAGAGTTAATAATACTCTTAACGCGATAGAAATATTTGGAAATGAACCACATGTTGATTCTATTAAATCAAGACACTGGATACTGGTTTTTTGTTTGTTCAAAATTCTACAAAATATTTTTAACTCGTCAAAAAGTTCAATTCCATTTATATCGCAATTTTCACCGTCCTTTAAATATATTTCTAAATCTATGCAATGCTTTCGTAATGTTTCATCTTCAAATAACTTCAAATGTTCAATATTATATAAAAATCCAAAGTTTTCTGAATGTTGAGATAATTGCTAGAATCGTTGATTAATTGATACAATTGCTTGATCCACCACTGCCAAAAAATAATCATGATAAAATTTTTGTTCGTTAGAAACTGTACGTGTATCATTACATTCATAATCAAACTGCTTACTTTTTTTTAGAACTCTAGATCGTTTAAAAATTGGTTGAGTTCCAATATCTTCACATAATTGTTGTGCAGTTTTTTTTGATAACTCAAACCCCTTTTCTCTAAAATTATTAAAAAAATCTTTAAGACCACTTAATAATTGAACAGCATTACTCAGTTCCATGGTTTCACTCTGAAGACTCTTACTAACTTTATTAATAGCAGATAGTAGTTCATACCAAATAACAACACTTAAAATAAAATTATAAGAAAATTCATAATTTGCCAAAGACAAACTTTCACTTTTTATCTTAGGATCCTTTGTTAACTCACTGACTTCTCCAAAAGCATCGTGTACTTGGCCTAATTGAAAACGAATAGGTTTAATCGATTCGACCCGAGATTCCCACCGGGTATCTGACATTGGTTTTAAAGTAAAGTCTGAAACGTATTTTAAAAGAATAGTCCATCTTTCAGTAGAAGCACTGAACATTGTATAAATTCTTTGAATTACACCAAAAAATGTCATAGCAGCTGGTACAGACGATGCCATGTCCCCGAGAAGTAAATTAAGACTGTGCGCAGTGCATGGTACAAAAAAAGCTCTTGGGTTCTCTGAAATAATTCGAGATTGTACTCTCTGTTTTCGGCCGACCATATTTGCCCCATTATCGTATGCTTGACCACGACAATTTTTCAGGTCCAAGTTCATTAATTGTAATTGTTCTTTTATTTCCTCTGTTAAATTTGAGCCAGATTTATTTGAAGTGTGAATAAAGCATATAAAATATTCATTTATTTCGTATTTCAAATTTTTCGAAATTTCTACAATGCGTAAAAGAAATGTAAGCTGCTCCTTATGACTTTTATCAGGTGTTCCATCTAATAAAATCGTGAAGTATTTACTCTGTTTAACGCGATTAATTATTTCATCACGTATTTTAGTGGCAATAATACTAATAAGTTCGTTTTGAATCCTAGGTCCTAAATAATGATCATGTATTTCATCATTACATACGATCAAATGATCGGCCATAATAATATCAAATTTTGCAATCATTTGTATTAGTCCAAAAATTTCCCATTATTAGGTGTATATAATTTAGAACTTGTACCACGAAAAGGGTCATTATGTTCTGCTAAAAACTCTATACATGCAATAATACGTTTAAGAATACTACGCCAACGTTCTTTTTCAATATTTAAATTATCTTGTATATTATTATTTACAGTTTTATGAAGATCAAGTCCCATACGTAATTGTATCCATTTTTCTTGAGCCTTATTATGTGGAATAGATAATTCATGTTCTTTTAAACGTTCACTAATCTGTTTTCAATTTGAAAATCCTATTGGGGCCAAAGATGATGTAGACTTTGACGGGAACAAACGACAATAGAGACAAAATACTCGATTAAGAGATTTAGAATACAAAAGCCAATTTCTAATCACATTTTCACCATTGGCCATTATTCTATTATAATGTATAACGCTAAATTTGCGACCTTCATCGTTAGAGGAAAACTTATAATTTTTAATTTTTGAAAGTGGGTTTTTAACTAAATAAATTCGTAATTTATCATTAATATTTTGTGGCCAGTTACCTGAATCGTCGTTGTTGTATTCTTTTTCAAGTACTTTTCTGCTCTCGATGTCTTTTTTCGGTCGTAAATCGTCTGATACCACTTGTACATTTTCATTTTCATTTTCATATTCATCATAATCACTATTGCATTGAACTTCTACTTTTTCAGAATTAACATCGTCACTATCGC
>NW_020272339.1:0-9705 GCF_003268045.1 Sipha flava
AAAAAAAAAAGGTTCTTGAAGCAGTGAAAAGTGGAAGGAAGAAGAAGGACATTGCTGAAGAATTTGGAATACCAGCCAGTACACTATCAACCATAATAAAAAATAGTAAGGAAATCGATTTAAACTTTCCAATAGACCGGAAGAGGAAGAGAGGTCCTGATTTTTCAGACGTAGAAGAATGTGTATTTAAGTGGTTCAAGCAATGCAGAGATGCCAATGTCAGTACCGGAGGTCCTATTTTAAAGGAAAAAGCAGAAAATTTCGCAAAATCATTAAGCCACGAACAATTTAAGGCCAGTAACGGGTGGCTTGAAAATTTTAAAAAACGACACGATATTTCTTTTCGGAAAGTCTGTGGTGAAAGTGCAGGTGTCAGTGATAATGTTGTAAATGAATGGAAAATAAATTTGAGTGAGCTGCTGGAAGGATATAAACCATGTGATATATTTAATGCAGATGAAACTGCACTTTTTTACAAATGTATGCCAGATAAAACTTTAACATTCAAAAATGAGAAATGCAGTGGTGGTAAACATAGCAAAGAACGACTTACACTATTATTGGCTGTTAACATGACTGGTACAGATAAATTGAAACCTTTAATAATTGGAAAATCGAAAAACCCGAGGTGTTTTGCTGGTGTCAAATCTTTTCCTGTTAACTACACAGCAAATAAGAAAGCATGGATGACTAGTGAATTGTTTGCTGAATGGCTATTACGAATAGACAAACAGATGAAAATACAAAAACTTAAAATTTTATTGTTTATAGACAATTGCCCGGCTCACAATATTATACCGAATTATCAAGCTATAAAAGTAAAATTTTTACCGCCAAATACCACATCAAAGTCGCAACCTTTGGACCAAGGAATTATTAAAACGTTCAAGACGCTTTATAGAAAAGAAATAGTGAGGAAAATTATAAGTGATATGGATGACGAAAAATCTACAGTAATCGATATTCTTCAAGCTATGCGCATTGTTCATAAGACATGGAGAAACATAGCAACGTCAACAATCGTGAACTGCTTTAGAACGTGTGGATTTGTACTTGAATCTGAGAAAGACGACACATTGATGCCTATAATCGAAAATACTGATACGGATGACAGAGAATGGGCGATGATAGCAAATCGTTATAGAATCGTGGAAGAAACGTTTGACGATTTTGTTAAATCGACCATGACGTTGCCGTTTCTGGTATTCTGACAGACGACGATATAACTGACTCCGTCCGTGGCACTGAAGATGTTGATGATATCGAAGAAGCATCATCTGAGCCTGTGCATCGTGTTTCAATGAAGCAAGCAACAGCAGCCCTCATATTGCTAAGGACATTCACCGAACAATTGAGTAATGTGGACGATAAAGTGTACTCTGCTTTAAATGTAATAGAAAATACAATTGATAATAGTAAATCTCAAAATTTAAGTCAAAGTAAAATAATAAATTTTTTGTAATAATTTTTTTATTTAAATAATCTTTATAATCACATTTTTTTACATTGTACATACATATATACTAAGTACATAATAATTAAAAACTTTAATACATACATAAATTTTTAAAACTCTTTAAGTCGAATTTTTTTTCTAAAACCTTGATAACTCGAAAACCTTAGTAAGTCGAAAACCTTGATAAGTCGAAAAAATTGCATTTCCCTTGAATTTCGACTTATCGAGGTTCCACTGTAGTTTTAAATTAACGTTAGATAAACAAATAATTAATCCCAGAATTTCTAGATGGGCGCTTTTCTTACAAAATTATAATCTCGAAATCATACACCGTCCGGGTACGCGAATGGGACATGTCGATGCTCTAAGTAGGTGTCATGGAATTTTAATCTTAGAATCGAATACATTCGAACAAATATTGGCGATTAAACAAAACATAGATAATGATATAGTGAAAATTCGGGATAGCTTACAAGTAAAAGAAGATAAAAATTTTGAATTACGAGAAGGACTTGTTTATAGGAAAGAGAAGGGGAAATTATTATTTTATGTACCGCAGTGTATGGAAAACAATGTAATACGAAGTTGTCACGACGAAATGGCTCACGTCGGATTCGAAAAGGTCATTGAGAACGTAAAACGAGTCTATTGGTTCCCAAATATGAAAACTAAAATCCGTCATTACTTATTTAGTTGTTTGAAATGTATTGAATATTTCCCTATATCCGGTTAACGGGAGGGATATCTGCATAGTATACCAAAATCTGATCGACCATTTTTAGCATTACATGTCGATCATTTAGGGCCGTTTGAAAAGACAGAAAACAATAATAAATTTATTTTAGTTATAATTGACAGGTTCACGAAATTTGTACGTTGTTATCCGTGCAAAACAACAAAGACGGAGGAGGTAATTAAATACGTGAAAGAATATTTTCGTACTTATTCTAAACCGAAACGACTCATTTCCGACCGTGGAACTGCATTTACTTCGAACGATTTCAAAACATTTCTGTCCCGCGAGTCCGTCGAACAAGTATTAATTGCTACCGGTACGCCTAGGGCGAACGGTCAGGTAGAAGTAGTTAATCAATCGATAACGCCGATGATAGCGAAAATAGTGAAACACTCCGATGAGTGGGACCAGGTATTGTCTAAGGTAGAGTTTGCCATTAATAATACAATACATAAAGCGACGGGACAAACGCCTAGTAAACTATTATTTGGAATTGAACAGGTAGGTGAGATCACTGATAAGGTACGATATGCATTAGATGTATTGAATGAGACTAATGAGAGTGTGGATGCGGATAATTTGTTGAAGTTAAGGGAAACGGCATCTGATCATAAACTTAAAACACAAGAGTGCGATTCAGTATAATAGATGTCATAAAGAACCCCAGATGGATAACGTAAATGACTATGTAATGATAAGAAATTTTGATGTCACTCCCGGAATAAATAAAAAATTAGTACCCAAGTTTAAGGGACTTTACACCGTAAAAAAGGTTTTAGATAAAGATCGGTATGTAGTTACTGATATCGAGGGTAACCAAATAACTCAGAGACCATTTGAAGGAGTAATAGGTCCGGACCAAATGAGAAGGTGGGTGAAGGTACCAATTGTATAATATTATAATTATTGTGTTATTATTGTAAATTTATTTAAAAAAAAAAAAAAACGTATTCAAATTTATGTATGTGTTTAAACACCATTTTTTTTATGTACCTACGTAGCAGTTTTTATATTGAATTGTACTATTATTATTATTATCATTTTTTTTGTGTTATAATTATTTATACTGAATATTGAAATTAAGAAAAAAAAAATTGTATGCTATTTATTAATTATATGATATTATATTGTACGTGTTCGGGACGAACTATTGTCAGAAAGGCCGAGCTGTTAGCGTTTATTCTGGAATGTTCGGCGGAGCGCTTATCGTGTCTACGATATTATCGGGTGTTTCCATCGAATGTTCTGGAATCAACGAAAATTATAAATATGACGATAAAGTAATAATGTTAGTCAGTCAGTTAGTCTGTTATCGATCGCACGTCGACAGATATTGTAGGAAAGAACGTTCTGACGCGATGTCATTTTTGTAAGTCCCGAAGGTTTAAATCATAATAAAAGTTATTAGACAACGTAATATGTTTTTTTTGTTTCAAATTATTAATATTAAAAAATCATTATACTCCGCTCGTAAGTGACCAACAATTCAGGTGTGGGGTAGCGTATATAATATACATATACGTATTATCCCTTCGCAGTCGTAAACGTAATAAAAACATATAATTAGTCAGTTGAAAGTACGAAAGTGTCAGCAATACAATTAAAATGAAAACCAGATCGAAGACTACCGTAAGTCAGAGTGAATCAGATGATACAGCATCGAGTGACATGGGTACAACAGTATTGAACGAGCCGGCAACGAAAGAGCAATTAACGATAGAAACTTCAATGAACGAGAACGACAATGAAAGAAATAGTTCAAATTCGTATGCGCCGAATGAGACCGAATCGACTACGAAACAAATGTTGGAGGCGTTAATGATCCAGAATAATATGCTAATGGAATTGTTGAAGGTACAGCAAACAAAACCGGTAAATAAAATCATGTTTACCCCCGACTTTCATAAATCGATTCCTGTGTTTGACGGTCTAAATACTCGATGTCAAGCTTTAGATTGGTTGAAAACAGTGAATCGCGTAGCCGAAATAAACCGATGGCCGGACAATTTCAAATTACAGACAGTTCGCAATAACCTCGGTGGTCCCGCTGGACATTGGTTTTTATCACGTAATATTACGAGTTGGATCGATTTCGAAAATCAATTCAAACGAACTTTCGTCGGCGAAGTGTTGGTTGGAGATCGTTGGAAGGAAATGACGCGCCGCGTTTAACGCAAAGGTGAAAATGTTTTAGAATATTTTCACGAAAAGGTACATTTGTGTGCAATACTCGATTTGGGATTACAAGAAACAAAAATTCAAATATTAGAAGGGCTTTTTTCTAAAGACCTGAGTATGCATTTACTAAGTCGAGACCACGTCGACACTGACGAGTTATTAAATGACATTGTCAACTTTGAACGTTTGGATACATAACGTACCGCCCGTATACGATCGTTAAATGTCACGAAAGAACCGGTAAAAACCATGTCGTCCGACCGACTAGAGACACGACAAAATACAAATTCTAGTACAAATTTTGTAAGTGGACCGACTAAAAGATGTTTTAATTGTGATGCGAAATCTCATATTGCGCCTGCTTGTCCGAAACCACGCATAGAAAAGGGTGCATGTTATTAATGTGGATCTACGACCCATCAACGGTCGAAGTGTCCAGCATTGAATCGTTATACAACGGCGAAGACAGTGGAGGTACCGAGCAGTAAAGGGGTGAACGAGAACGAGTCCAGAATAATGAACGTAACGTCAAACCGAACCAAGGCTTCTCACGACCACCCGGAACCGTACGAAGTGACCTGTTCATGCAATGTTCCAGTAGACGCGGACACACAGTGTGAAATTACATTTGTGGCGATCATCGACACCGGAAGTCCTATCAGTTTGTTAAAGCGTGAGTTAATTCCGAATAATATAAATGTAATAAAACCGTTAGATAAAAATTGTATTTTTTCTGGTATTAATGGTATTAAATTAGATTTGTTAGGAATGTTTGAGACTATTATTTTTGTTAACGATAATACATTTACTATGTGTTTTTACGTCGTACCCGAAAATACTATGACTATGAGTGCAATTTTAGGTAGGGATTTTGTCACCAAACCTGGTGTTAATTTGTCGTTTAAAAATGGTGTTGTTCATTTCGATTGTTATGAAGGTGAATTGAATAAAACCAATGATTTTAGTCAAATTTTGTGTGTAAGCTATGAACATGAATTTGATAGCGTGAAAGAAATGTTGAATGTAAATCCTGAGTTAGATGTGAATATGAAGGAGCTATTGTTTGAGTTATATCAGAAAGAGTATGTTAATAAAATCAAAGAGGAAAGTACGTTGGATATAAATCCTAATTTAGAAATGAAAATCGTATTGAAACATGATCAACCTATTGCATATAGAGCGAGACGTATTTCGTATGACGACTAAGAAAAATTACGTAATATTTTGGATGAATTATTAAGAGAGGGTACAATTAGAGAGAGTAGAAGTCCTTACAGCAACCCAATAGTACTTATTAAAAAGAAAAATGGAGACACCAGGCTGTGTATAGACTATCGCGAATTAAATAAAATAACAGTTAAAGACAATTTTCCCGCGCCACTGATCGACGATCAAATTGACAGTTTAAAAAATAAAAAATATTATTCACTTGTCGATTTAAAAAACGGATTTCATCATGTTCGAATGAACGCCTCGTCGGTACCGTATACTTCTTTTGTGACCCCGTTGAGACAATACGAGTATCTTAAAATGCCGTTTGGTTTAACAAATGCCCCAAAAGTTTTCGCCAGATTTATGCCAATTTTTCCGATTTAATTAAAGCAAGTGAAATAACACTTTATCTCGATGATATGTTGGTAGCGACAGTAACTATTTCTGAACATTTTTCTATCTTGAAAAAGATTTCTAATTTGGCCTCGAAGTTCGATTTGAAATTTCGTCTAGATAAATGTACGTTTCTTTATACTAGTGTTGAATATCTTGGTTATATTATTAATGAATTAGGAGTACGCCCTAGTCCCAGGAATATTGAATCGGTTAAGAATTATCCGACACCGAAGAATCAAAAACAAGTTCGTCAATTCATTGGCTTGCTAGTTATTTTCGTCGATTTATAGCTAACTTCTCGATTATTGCTAAACCATTACATACGTTATTACAAAAGAACATAGATTTTTATTTTGGTGATGATGAACAACACGCGTTTAATACATTGAAGGATAAATTATCGGAATCTCCCATCCTCTGTATTTATTCACCGACCGCGATTACGGAATTGCACTGTGATGCCAGTTCTCACGGGTTTGGTTCAGTATTGTTACAAAAACAAACGACAGGTAAATTACACTCGGTGTTTTATTTCAGTCAACGAACAACATAGGCCGAGTCGCGTTATCATAGTTTCGAATTGGAGTGTTTGGCTTGACGCGGACCCGGCGACTACCGTTCACCACAACGGACGCCGCCGATCGTATTTATAGTCTTCTAATCAGCCGATAGTTCGCGGATCACGATACCGACGCGTCACACCCCGCACCTTCCTTAAGGAACGGGAAGAGCGGGGCATCGGCACCGCCGAAGGCAAGTGTCGTCGGAACGACGAGTTGTTCGTCAACTTTTGGTACGTTCGCATCGCCACTCTAACGCACATCACCCCACGTACGACATCGAAGAACTACGACTTTCGCTGTCATATTGATTGGCTTATTTTTATTATTATTATTCTCGTGCGTTCTCGACGAGACTATTGTTATTATTATTATTCGTGCGATCGTTTTCGTAAAATATACGGCTCCTTAGTCATTACCATCATACTTCTATCGTGTCAGTGATTATTATTATTATTATTATTGTGTGTCGTGTCACCAATTGGTTCGCGACAGGCTGTAGTGTATTCTATTAAAAGATTTCACGTATATTTGGCCGGTATACACTTTAAAATCGTGACTGATTGTAATACAGTGGAACCTCGATAAGTCGAAAACCTTGATAAGTCGAAAAAAATTCCGTCCCCTTGCGAAAACCTCGATTACTCGAAAAAAAAACTATAGATAACTCGAACATTCTGTGCTCCGAATATGACGGATAATGACAGATAATTTTATAAACATTTGTCTAATCGGCTTGTCCGTTCCGATAATTTTATCTAATCGCGTTTATTGTGTTTATTATCGTATGTATTAACTGACCTTGGCACGTAACAGTATTTTTAATTTGTATCGGTATTGCCAGTTGCGATCGATCGATTACGCGTGTGCGGTGTCTGTGTACGGTTGTGAATGTAAAAATGCCTCGTAATTTAAAAACTTACTATTGGAGAAAAAAAAAAGGTTCTTGAAGCAGTGAAAAGTGGAAGGAAGAAGAAGGACATTGCTGAAGAATTTGGAATACCAGCCAGTACACTATCAACCATAATAAAAAATAGTAAGGAAATCGATTTAAACTTTCCAATAGACCGGAAGAGGAAGAGAGGTCCTGATTTTTCAGACGTAGAAGAATGTGTATTTAAGTGGTTCAAGCAATGCAGAGATGCCAATGTCAGTACCGGAGGTCCTATTTTAAAGGAAAAAGCAGAAAATTTCGCAAAATCATTAAGCCACGAACAATTTAAGGCCAGTAACGGGTGGCTTGAAAATTTTAAAAAACGACACGATATTTCTTTTCGGAAAGTCTGTGGTGAAAGTGCAGGTGTCAGTGATAATGTTGTAAATGAATGGAAAATAAATTTGAGTGAGCTGCTGGAAGGATATAAACCATGTGATATATTTAATGCAGATGAAACTGCACTTTTTTACAAATGTATGCCAGATAAAACTTTAACATTCAAAAATGAGAAATGCAGTGGTGGTAAACATAGCAAAGAACGACTTACACTATTATTGGCTGTTAACATGACTGGTACAGATAAATTGAAACCTTTAATAATTGGAAAATCGAAAAACCCGAGGTGTTTTGCTGGTGTCAAATCTTTTCCTGTTAACTACACAGCAAATAAGAAAGCATGGATGACTAGTGAATTGTTTGCTGAATGGCTATTACGAATAGACAAACAGATGAAAATACAAAAACTTAAAATTTTATTGTTTATAGACAATTGCCCGGCTCACAATATTATACCGAATTATCAAGCTATAAAAGTAAAATTTTTACCGCCAAATACCACATCAAAGTCGCAACCTTTGGACCAAGGAATTATTAAAACGTTCAAGACGCTTTATAGAAAAGAAATAGTGAGGAAAATTATAAGTGATATGGATGACGAAAAATCTACAGTAATCGATATTCTTCAAGCTATGCGCATTGTTCATAAGACATGGAGAAACATAGCAACGTCAACAATCGTGAACTGCTTTAGAACGTGTGGATTTGTACTTGAATCTGAGAAAGACGACACATTGATGCCTATAATCGAAAATACTGATACGGATGACAGAGAATGGGCGATGATAGCAAATCGTTATAGAATCGTGGAAGAAACGTTTGACGATTTTGTTAAATCGACCATGACGTTGCCGTTTCTGGTATTCTGACAGACGACGATATAACTGACTCCGTCCGTGGCACTGAAGATGTTGATGATATCGAAGAAGCATCATCTGAGCCTGTGCATCGTGTTTCAATGAAGCAAGCAACAGCAGCCCTCATATTGCTAAGGACATTCACCGAACAATTGAGTAATGTGGACGATAAAGTGTACTCTGCTTTAAATGTAATAGAAAATACAATTGATAATAGTAAATCTCAAAATTTAAGTCAAAGTAAAATAATAAATTTTTTGTAATAATTTTTTTATTTAAATAATCTTTATAATCACATTTTTTTACATTGTACATACATATATACTAAGTACATAATAATTAAAAACTTTAATACATACATAAATTTTTAAAACTCTTTAAGTCGAATTTTTTTTCTAAAACCTTGATAACTCGAAAACCTTAGTAAGTCGAAAACCTTGATAAGTCGAAAAAATTGCATTTCCCTTGAATTTCGACTTATCGAGGTTCCACTGTAGTTTTAAATTAACGTTAGATAAACAAATAATTAATCCCAGAATTTCTAGATGGGCGCTTTTCTTACAAAATTATAATCTCGAAATCATACACCGTCCGGGTACGCGAATGGGACATGTCGATGCTCTAAGTAGGTGTCATGGAATTTTAATCTTAGAATCGAATACATTCGAACAAATATTGGCGATTAAACAAAACATAGATAATGATATAGTGAAAATTCGGGATAGCTTACAAGTAAAAGAAGATAAAAATTTTGAATTACGAGAAGGACTTGTTTATAGGAAAGAGAAGGGGAAATTATTATTTTATGTACCGCAGTGTATGGAAAACAATGTAATACGAAGTTGTCACGACGAAATGGCTCACGTCGGATTCGAAAAGGTCATTGAGAACGTAAAACGAGTCTATTGGTTCCCAAATATGAAAACTAAAATCCGTCATTACTTATTTAGTTGTTTGAAATGTATTGAATATTTCCCTATATCCGGTTAACGGGAGGGATATCTGCATAGTATACCAAAATCTGATCGACCATTTTT
>NW_020272340.1:0-7962 GCF_003268045.1 Sipha flava
ATTAACCCTTTGTCGACCAAGCATCGAATTAAGATATTTTTTAAATTTTTTTTTGCACAAACATGTTATATTTGACCTATATAAGACTAATTTTTTTTTCGTTTTTTTTGTTTTCTTACTCAAATTTTACTTAGGACCCTGGTACTTGGAAGTACCATTGGTCATCTAGACATTTTTTTTATTGGTACTTCGAAGTACCAACAGTCATTTTGCCATATTTTTTTTAACATGTGGAACATACAATATTAATTTACAACTAGAGAAAAAATGATTTCTTCTCTTATTTAAATATTAAATAATATTTTTTTGTAAAAATAAGTATTACAATTTTTTTTAAAATATTTAATTCTAAATCAAAAACCTCAATAACTCTAAGGTGTAAATTAAGTATTTTAGTCTGAAAAATGCAATATTATCAGGTCAACACCACATTAATTATTTTGTTGGTTGAATATAATTTTTTTTTTACATTTTTATTTGTTATACATTTTTTATTTTTTTGTGAGAATGAATGGTACAATTTTGAATTATGTATTAGTTGAATAATTTGAAAAAAATTATGATTCCATATTTGTCTTCATTTAACCACTGAAGTAACACATTGTCATTATTATTTGAAATTTTAAAAAATAATAGTAATTATGGTTTAATAATTCGGGCTGTTGTTAAAATTATTTATATAGTACGTAAAAAAAAACGATTTCACAAGCACGACGGTAGTTAGCAACACGACACGACAAAGACGAGTTGAGAACAGACTAAATTTCTCCTGTGATATACCAATGGTACTTATAAGTCCATATTATTATTTGTCAGTGTTTCGTTATATCGATAATGAATTCGAGCTAACCGAACAATATAATACACCTAGACATATATCTAAACATACAAAACTATTTATTTTGATCAAATTACAAAATATGTATATATAAATAGAAAGGAAAAACACCAAGTCATATACATGTGTTGAATACTGCAGTCCCCGAAATTAATCGCCGATAAAATGTTTAATAATAGCACAACCAATTTTAAAATAATGTTTATTTAATCGGTAGATGGTACTCTTAAATACCGACCAGTGAGAATCACAAATATATTGTTCACTAATATTTTATACGTATTTTATTTTAGTGGACTTATGAGTACCGTCGGTCGACAAAGGGTTAAATTAGAATCAAAATATATTTACCCAAGAAATTGGCTGATGGAGGTGACAATGCAAGTTTTTTAGCAGCCAGTTGTAAAGTGTTGGCTTTTAATAACCTTTTGTTAATTGGATTATCAACAAATTCCTTTAAGACTTCATCAGATTTTAATGCAGTCTATAAACAAAAACATTGGTTAAATTTAAATGATATGTTAAAAATTAAAATAACTTGCCTGAAATTTAGTTAAATCTTTTTCTATAGTTTCCAGATTCTTTTGTTTGCTACCAGCCGAAAACAGTGCTGTAGCATATCGCCCTTCAATGCCAAATACTTTAATCGGAGGCTGTTGTAAAAAAAAAAAAAAAACCGTAATAGTATATTACACAGCCAAAAATTTTAAAATTAAATGAAAAAAAATTAACTCACTTTGATCATTCCTTGAGATGAAGCTGAACTCATATACCTCACCTGAAACATTAGTGAACGTTAGCCGGTCAATAAATAAATCAACAACGACTAAAATATAAACTTACGATAGTTGTGCATTTGGAAGATGCCATTTTATGATTTATATTTCGAGAGGCTTGTAGTTTTTATCTGTACTAAAAGAAAATCGAGTAATCAAAATTCGAGGAATATAACTAAATTTTATTTTTTGAGGTAAGGTCAAAATCATATTATTTGCCTTCGTTATCAGTATTTCGAAAACATATGTAAAATATTTTTACAGTGTGACCATTGCAGTGATAATTATTATAACTAATTGATTATTAATTAAAATTTTTTTAAGCATCATTTTTGTTTATAAATATAATTTTTGATAAAAATTATTACCTACTAAGAATTATAACTAAAAGTTGTTCTTTGTTTGCGTCTTGCTTTTTTTTCCACAAAATTTTGAATTATGTCTTCAAATTGTATTTCTTGTGTCATTTCACTTTCAATCGACAAAATCGCACAGGAGTTTAATTTTTTTGTCCTTATTTTAAACGTAAATAAGTTTTTATCCGCTTCAAAGAAGAAAGTTTTTAAACTCATTGGATTTACTAGGCATGCCACCGCATAATTTACAATTGATCATTACAATTTACCATCGATAAAATACCTCATTCAGAGTCATTTAAAGTTGTAATACATGCAGATAAAAAACCACCAGAAGAACATAGATGCAGTTATAATGCACCAACGGCAAATGAAGTTGCTTTAGTGTTAGTAGATTAGCAGTTTGATCGAAGAGACATCATCCTCGAAAACCGAAGTAACTCACTTCACCGTATCAGTGAGATACATCGAGCATACGACGCACTGCAGTATCCTTTAATGTTTTGTTGGGGGGATGATGGGTATGCAATCAATATACCACAACGCGATCCAAAAACCAAGTTACCGCTTAAAAAAACTGTCTCTGCATCAAGTTTTTACTCATATAGAATAATGGTCAGAGAAAGGGACAGCGGCGTAGATAAAAAATTTTTCTGGGGGGGGGGTTAAAATATATTTATGATCACATTTACAAGTTATTAGTTAAACTAAACGTCATTTTTATTTTTATTATAATAGGAAATTCATAAAATAAAATCTACCCGTCGTTTGTTTGTAGATAATTCGTCCAACACTTCCTTTGCATCCACTGATATTGAACGATGAATGGACAGCATTGCCAATCCATTTAATCTTTTCTAAAAATTTAAAATATCATTCATATTTTTG
This sequence comes from Sipha flava, assembly GCF_003268045.1. Classification (NCBI taxonomy): domain Eukaryota; kingdom Metazoa; phylum Arthropoda; class Insecta; order Hemiptera; family Aphididae; genus Sipha; species Sipha flava. The sequence goes on from NW_020272340.1 coordinate 2,859, forward strand.
TTTAATTAAATATACAGTTCCTATAATATAATATATTATATAAATACCTCTGACATTGTATTCCTTAGGTACGTTTTAATTCTCTTTAATGACGAAAAAGACCTTTCAGATGAAGCTGTTGAAACAGGTAGTGTTGCTAATATTTGTAGTAATTTGTATATATTTGGATACATGTCATTGCAGATAATTAAAGCATCCATAGCATTTGTAGGTTGTTTATCTAATGCAAGTATTTTACGTTGCCACAGTTTTAACTCAGATATCAAAATATCTTTATTGTTATCTGCCAAATCATCATTATAAAAATCTATCAACCTAATAAATTCATCTTTTTCAAGCGTTGACATTTCTATCGTTTTTGGAAATAAGTTTTGAAATCCTTTTAATATTTTCTGATGTTCAATAAATCTTGATTCAATTTCGTTAATAAACAAGTCTAAATAGGGTATGAATATTGTTATTTTAAAATATTCTTCAGGTGTATTCACTGAATAGTTATCTCTGTTTTTTTGTTTACGTGCAATTCGAGGTAATGTTATTGAAAAACACAACTCCTGAGCTAGAGCAGATGCTTTTGTGTAGATATCATGAAAATATTCATCAACGTTACATCGAATTGTTTTTAATTCAGACAGTGTCGCATTAGCTAAAACCATAGCTTCTATTAAATCAATAGCAACGCTTTGGAATTGTTTAGACAGTGGCAATCCAATGGCAAATATTTTAGATAAAACCAAAAGTGATATGATAAACTCTCCTTGTAAAATTGAATTTTTTAAATTATTTGCTTGACTTGAGGTATCACCATCGGCCCAACTACTAATTGTGTCTAAGGAATCAATGACACATTCTAAAAGTTCGATAAAATCATGAACTGAATGAAAACGTTCGATCCATCTTGTAGCACAGTTGCGTTTTAATGTTTTTGCATTAATTGTTCCATTAAAGTCTTCGATTGCTTGTGAAAGTATATTTTTTCGTTTGGGGTATATAAAGAAATCACGTGTTTTTCCAATCGTACCCAAGCAGTTTCTAATTGGTTGTATTGTACAGAATTTAGATACTGCTAAGTTTAAGGTGTGTGCTGTACAGTGTACATAAGTTGCCATCGGATATAATTGAGAAATATGTGATCTAACACCATTAAATTGTCCAGACATAGCTGCAGCCCCATCGTACCCCTGTCCACGTAAATACTTAAGTTCTATCCCGAACGCCTTCAAATTTTCAATAATTACGGTTGCTAAGCCTCTGCCAGTTAAATCGTTTATGGGAACAAACTGCAAAAAATCTTCTCTGACAACTAATTCATCTATATCAACATATTTAGCACATAAAGACACTTGCTCTATACCAGATACATCGGCAGTTTCATCAGCGAGGACAGTGAAACATTTTGCTTTATTTATTTCAGCTACAATTTTATTAAGTATTACCGTGTTGCAACAATCAATAATAGCATGTTGGCTAGTAGGACTAATATATTTATTTCGTTCACCTGGACCTTCAAGAAATGTTTTGAGCTTTAGATCACCACGAGCTCTATACCGCAATAGTTCCCTAAAGTTTCCTTCATTTGAAGTTTGTATTGTATCTACATTAATTTTACCAAAATCTCTATGTCCTCGTATTACAAGCTCTTGACAACCACATAAAATAATAACTTCAATTATAGGTAAAATATTTATTCTGTTTTCATTCACTTGTTTACTACGTGCTGTATCTAATTGATTTTCCATGGATATGCTTGGATTATTCCTCGTTTTTAAAAAATTATCGGTATCTATTACACTTTTAATATGATAATTTAGTTTATCATGTTTAGTAAATGTTTCTATAGCGTGTTTCCAATTATCAAATTTATTTGTAACCAAAGCACCAAGTTTCTAGCCATTTATTCCACCTTCAGATTTGGAAAAAGCAACACAAAGTTTACAAAATGCACCGTCTTCTTTTTCAGAGTATGCTAACCATTGCCATCTTAATAACCAATTAAATTGAAATTTGCTCGTTTGCCTTTTTTTATTTTTATCGAAGTTTTTATGTATGGGAAACTTAAACGTTATATCTGGTGTCCATATATTATTTATAACTGTATGAATTTCACCATGTGATAACACAAGGTTAACAAAATATATTATGTCATAAATTCTTATATCAACTGAAGTAAAAGAAGAAGAAGATATACAGGTTTCAGGAGTCTTAATATTTAGATCATTTTTATGTGCTAAAGCATTTTCTATGGTAGAATCTTTAGGTTTCGATTTCTAAAATACAAAATTAATATTTTGATCAATTGTTTGTTTTCGTTAAGTAATATTATAAAATTTAAAAATATACAAATATACTTTAATAGAAGCTAGTATTATGTACTATAAAATAAACATTAAATACTAGCCAGTAACATCAATAAAAATAAATAATAAATACTAAAACTGTTAAATACGCAACAATTGAATTATTATTTTATTAGAATAAATAAAATAATAATGTTTTCAGAGTTTAAGCTATGCGTAATTTATTATATTAAGGTATTAAACTATTAACATTGTATTAAAATAACGCAATATTGTTTAATATGCTTACCTTAAGGGGATTCCATACCGACCATTTTTAAGGAGTTAAGTATAGGCAATTTTTAGACATTTTGTAAATACGTGCGTGCGTGGCGTGTATGTTTGTGTGTAGTAAATGATCATTAGTGTGAGTGACTTCCCTGCACTGCAACCCATTTATCGTTCCACCGCGTCGCCGATTACCGATGTGCAGTGTGTCCCGTCTATTATTATTTTTATTATCTTTATCAATACGACTAATACGAGCGCTCTAATGACCATTTAAAACTGTGCCGGTATATTATCGTTATGATTTATTCCGCTTTTACGTATTGGTCATACTAATAACTATCAATAATTAATATTTATGCATTATTTATTATAATACTAAAAAACTCACAAAATGAATTATAATAAAATAAAATTATTGTTACTCAACAGTACTTTTTCTATCAAGAAATTTTAATATATATAATTTATATTTTGAAACATCATGTACATTGTTCAACGGTACAGCCAACGTCATATCGTCTGGAGTAAATGTATTTGAAAATTTTCCATGGATGTTTTCTTTTACAGCAGTTGGGATGGAATTGTTCGAAGCCAAGTTAGAGATTCTATATAGTTATAAAGATAAAAACTAATGAATATAATCTAATAAATACATTCTTGAAATTTTATGAATAAATTAGCGTTTGATCTAGATAAATACTATTTTTTTTTTTTGTATTTTTCTAAAAAACTAAACGATCTGTAACTAAGGTTAATTTTAAATCAATTTCAATATTTGTTTTTTAGATTCTGAACGAGTGATGGATGTATTGATTTTACATTGATATGTGTTTTTTTGTTTTTGTGTCTGTGTACAGCAAAACTTGTCAAAATAATGCTTCAATTTACAAGTAATTTTGTAGTTGAAAATTCATAAAAAATGTTTTATTTGTGTCTAAGGTTAAAAAAATGTAACACTAAGTTTTCCATAAGTTTTCTTTCAAAACGTTATAGAGAAAACTCGAAGCGTCACTATAGGAAAAATGTTATGAGCGTTTGAATTTAAAATTTTTACGAAATCACGTAACAATAACGATTTATCCTCAAACGATTTTAAATATTTGTTATTATTCAAAAAGTATATACTTCGTAGATACTTGAAAATTTCACCAATTATTTAGATTGGCATTTTCTTTACATAATTTAATTTTCAAAATATTTCACTTATTTTAATGCTATTTATAGGCATTTGTAATATTCGTTTTTGTTTAGTTTTTTTTTTTTTTATAAATATCGATAAAAAAATTTTGACAGTCAAAATACTTGAAAAATTAATAATACAAAGTTCCTCATTAGTTATTCTTATAGTGATTAAAAAAAAGTAAGAATACTAGGCACAATTTTTTTTAATAGCATTTGAAGTTCAAATATTGACAACAATTTGTCAAAATCATGAATATTTGCAAATTATTTTATAATTAAAATTTATAAAAAATTTGTATACCGATAAGTAGCTAAGTGTTGAAAGTTTAATATAAGATTTTCCATAAGTTTGGCTTACAATAATTATAAAAGAATTTAAATTTAGGGTTATTCAGATCATTAAAACATAAACCATCTTTTTCACCACCCACTGGGAAATATATTTTAGGATGACAATAAATCATCATCTCCGTTCAGAATCGTGATACCTATCATTGGTTTCAAATTTAATACATTAGTAGTGACCATACTATACAGCAAAGCGTTACTCACTTGACCACGCTTTTTTAATTTACTTTTGGAAAAAAGTAAAAAAAATAGCTATTATGAAAATTTAACAAAAACAATTTTAAATTTTTGAACAAAAAATTTGAAATTGGAATTTTTACCATGGTTTATTTTCGAAAAAACCTCATTCAAAAATATTGAGTTAGTGTCGAGATCCTCGGGGTCGTACAGGATTTTTGAGGCATACTATATAGCATAACACAAACTTGCTTCACTCAAAACTTAAAATAAATAATTCAATATAAATTAACTTACAAATCAACTGAGCCGTCGTTTGATATCTCCATTATTTTCTTTTGGAAATTTAATACATTGCCTTTCATTTTTTTTCGTTTCGACAAACACTTTTTTTTAAATTTTCCCATTTTTAAAAAATTGGAAGATTTTGGATTTACAAAAACTAAGTGCAACTATAACTATATAACTACACAACTATATGCTACTATTATAGGTGCACTAAAAAATAAAGATCTGATAATCGACTTGATGGCTGACAATATCATCTAATATTATAATAACATAAAGTAAATGTAAATCATTATATTTGAGCGTGAATGCGTGAGCGCCATGTACATAATATCTCCAAAAAAAACTTCGGAGAAGTAAAAAAAGTCTTCTGTGCTTTACTTAAATGGATTGGAGTACTTGAATTTTGAGGTAAATAAAGAATTGAAATCAATATCAAAATTCTGTGCTTAGTAGGTGCAAGAGAGAGTATAAAGAAAGTTCCTGTTAAAATTGTGGTAAATAAAGAAGTGAAATCAAACCTCAAAATTCTGTGCTAAAAC
>NW_020272341.1:0-5358 GCF_003268045.1 Sipha flava
TAATAATATTACAAATAATATGTTTTGATTATATAATGGTTACAATAAATGTGATTAATATAATTATTATTTCCGCATAGGAAATATTACAATAAAATATGATTAATATACTATTATTTCCGTATAGGAAATATTACAAATATGATTAATTAATTTAGTGTTAGTTTAAATAGATTAGTGTTACATTTTTTTTTTTTTTATCTTTTATATTTTTTCTTTACATATATATTTATATTGGTTAGTATTAGTATTAGTATTTGGTTAGTATTTATGCATTATTTTTGAGAATTAATTAAGAATTTATATTCTTATTTAAAATTTATATTCTACCATTCCTCTTCTGATTCGTAGGGTTCTAATGTTTCCATTCTACTTATGTAACCCTCCCAAGCTTCCATTTTGCTTATGTAATCCTCCCATTCCTCTTTCAACCTTCCTCTTTCGGCATTCATATCACTTGGATATGAATCCTCAAACCATTTAATTTTTACATATGCCTCTTTTATCAATTTTTCCCTAACTTCATCAGTGTCGTCATAAAATATCTCCGGAGGGCTTTGATAATGTATTATTGTTGCCGTTCCTACTTCTTTTTTACTTTTTCTGTAATAATTTTTTTTTATTATTATTTACTATAATTATTATTTTATTTGTTTACTATATATATATATATATATATATATTATTACGTTTTTTTGCATATCCTAAATAACTTACTTGGGCTTATTATTTTTATTAAATAATTAAAAATACATTTAGTATACGTTACATCAGTCATAGGGTCATGGCAATATGTTACTTCATGCCCTTTTTTGCATAACATATCATGGGTCTCCTTTAGATTTAACATTCTCCCGTTCTTTTGCACATGCCCTATGTTAACTGAGTGTAACAATTTATTATTACTTACATCTATTAATTTTAAACTAAAATTATTATCATTGTTATCGCTATAAGTACTTATATCTAAAAAATTTTTTATTCCTGGTATCCTTAATTTTTTTATTATTTTTACATCCATAGTTCCACTACAGGTGACAATAATCGGTTGAGTATTGTCCGAAAACAGGTATTTAGAAATGAACGCCGAACCAAGACTAGTTGCCCCCTGGTGATTGATACTAATATCAATTTGCCCCAATAAAGGTTTCAACACGTCTGGTTTCTTTCGGAAAATTCCTTTTAAATACTGTTTCAGGGTGTTCAGATTCTTTTTATTGAACATCCTCAACTTATTGTCTCCTGTTAGTATGATCGGTCTCCCTTGCATCTTGACTGGCCTATATTTGTCCAAACTATGACACATTGACCCCGATACAAGTAGTAAGTCGTGCTTATTGATGTTGACAAATTCAAAATCAATAAATTACGAACTATTATTAACTATTATTAACTATTATTGATTTATCAAAATCAATTACGAACTTAATCTGGGAACTGAATAATACAATAATATTAATTAATTATATCAAATATGGATTACTATTATTAATTTAAATTTTTTTTTTAATTAATTTTTTTTTTTAATTTATATTCTCGTTAAAGTACTTCTTAACATTATTTTTATGTACTGTTACTCCCCTTCTACCTCTTTGAATAACAATATTTTCTTCCCCTATTATATCTATTACCTCGTATGGCCCTATCCATAACGATTCTAACTTATTTCTAGCAGTATTATCTTTTAATAATATTAAATCTTTTACATGTATATCAATAGAATTTTCTTTCTTATCATAACCTTGTTTTGATTTAATTTTTCGTGTGACTAGTTTTTCTCTCGCAATTTTGTGTGACTCTTGCATACTTTGTTTTAAATCATATAAATAATCATCATAATTATATCGCGGTTCAGGTTCAGATTTTAATTTTATCGGAATTTCTAACGTTCTTCCGTACACTAAAGCATATGGTTGAAAATTAGTTGATGTTCAGTTGAGTTATAAACGAAAAATGCATAAGGTAACAGATGGTCTTAAATTTTTAATTAAATTACTTAAATTTTTATCTACGTAATGTCTCAAGTATTCGGCTAATGTTCTATATGATCTTTCTAAACTTCCGTTTGTTTGTGGATGGAAAGGACTAGTATTTACTTTGTTGATTTTTAATAATCTGCAAACTTCACTAAATGTCTTACTAAGAAACTCAGTACCTTGATCGGTTAATATTGTCTCAGGTATTCCGTGAACACATACAAAATGTACTAAGAAAGCCTCTGCTACAGTATTAGCTTGATGATCCGGTATAGGTATTCCTAATGAGTATTTAGTTAAATCATCTTGCATAGTTGAAATGTAAGTATTACCTGATAAGGTAGTTCTTAAGGGTCCTACTATATCTAAGAATATTTTTTCAAACGGTCTCGAACTTGTTGAAGTAATTGCCAATGGTTGTTTTACATGTTTATTAGTTATTTTATTCTTTTGACATGACGTACAATTTTTTACGTAATTTTTAACATCTGATTTCATATTTCTCCATCTAAATTGATTTTGTATTTTCCTAATTGTTTTATTTATTCCCAAATGTCCCCCTAATTTTGAATCATGAAATTGTTTTAATATTTCTAATTTTTCTTCTTCCGTATATTCGACTTCGCCTGTGCATATTAATATCTGTATATCGGTTTGTCGAAATACGTATCGTATCATTGACCTAGTTATTTCCCATTCTAGGTTATCTGCCTGACCTAATTTATTCATTGCTAATTTTTTGATATCATTTTCCTCACAAAACTGTTTCAAGTTCACTAATGTCACATATATATTTTCATGCGTGGTTAATTGTTTATCTCTATTTTTAGTTACTAGGAACATTATATATCTATCTTCGTTTTTAAAATATTTAATATCTCCTATAATTTTACTCGGTGGCAATAATTGATTATTACTAAATTTTTCTTTTAATATTTTATTAATTCCTTTCTTAAAATTATATTTTTTAGCTATTTCCGATACTAAATTATACTCTACTGGTACGTTCATTAAGTCTCCTATTGTTTCATGTACTTTTCTATTTATAATTAATTGTGTTTTCATTTTATTAATAAAATTGGAATAATTGTCATCTGTGATTTCTGAAATTGTATACATTCGGCTTAATGCATCTACATTTGAATTTTGTACACCCGGTTTATATCTAATCTCATAATCGTACTCATCTAGTTGTATCCGCCAACGCGCTAATTTAGATAATGGATCTTTTAAATTAAATAACCATGTTAATGGTCTATGATCACTCAAAGTAATAAACTTCCTCCCGTACAAATAAGGTCGAAATTGTTTAACACCATATACTATTGCTAAACATTCTAATTCAGTGGTACTATAATTATTCTCACTTTTACTTAGAGTACGCGACGCATAAGCTATCGGTAAATCTTTTCCTATTTCTCCTTGTGATAGAATTGCTCCTAATGCTTTATTACTTGCATCAGTTGTTAAAATAAATGGTTTTGAAAAATCTGGATATTTTAAAATTGGTTCTGAACATAATGATTTTTTAAGTGAATCGAAAGATTTTTGACAATCTTCGGTCCATTCGAATTTAGTATCTTTTTTTAGTAAGTTTGTTAATGGTTTTGCCTTTGCACTATAAGATTCTATGAATTTACGATAATAACCTGATAATCCTAAAAATGATTTTATCCCCTTAACATTAGTTGGTTCCGGAAAATTTAGAACTGCCTTAACCTTTCTTTCGTCTGGTTTAATTCCGTGTTCTGATATTACATGACCTAAGTATACGCATTCTCGTGTTAAAAATTCGCATTTATCCGGTTGTATTTTTAAATTATGTTTTCTTAAACGTTCGAATACCTCTATTAATTTATGATTATGATCTCTTAAATCTTTTCCATATACGATTATGTCGTCTAAATATACTAAACATTTTATTCCGATTAATCCCGATAATACATTATTCATTAATCTCTGAAATGTGGCTGGTGACGTTTTCATGCCCATTGCCATTCTTTTAAAATGCCAATGACCTTGATTAGTCGAAAATGCTGTTAATTCGCGAGATGATTCGACAAGTGGTATTTGATAAAATCCCGATGTTAAATCTATGACGCTAAATAATTGACATTCGCCCAATTGATCTAGTATTTCAGTGATATTAGGAAGTGGATGAAATTCATTTAATGTTACTTTATTTAAAGCTCGAAAATCTACAACTATTCTATACTTTTGTTTTCCCGTTGCATCTATCTTTTTAGCTACTAATAAAAGTGGTGAATTCCAAGGACTTCGAGAAGGTTCGATAATTATAATGTGTGTTTTATATTATGTAACTACGCGGGACGCGACAAATATTATAAAACATAACAAAAATTAAATTACTCTAATCATAGAAAATTGTCCTAAATTTTGATTTTGTATAAAAACATGCTACAAGAAAAGATCATTAAAATTTAATATCTTTAAATCCTAACATATTTAGTAAAAAAGAAGCGAATTAAAAAAATTAGTTTCATTTGAGTTATAATTTTATAACTCTGACATTGCATACACATAACAATGATTATACAATAAAAGTAAACTTACCTAATTATTTCACTGTTATAAATGCTTAGAACTGACGATGTTGTAATTGTATGATCAAGACTTCTTTCACTGATTGCATCCCTCAAGAATGGTACATATAAGTCAAAACTAAGTAATTATTATTATTAGATTATTATTAAATATAATCGCTGAAAGTTTTTTCATGAAATAATCGCAGGTGATAGTCTTAAACAATAACCAATATGATAATGATTTATAATTTTAAAATGTAATCAGTAAACCGTTAAATACTCAAAATACATAAACACAGTATAGCCTAATTCATTGGCGTTAAATTCCTGGCAGTAAAAATTTTGATTCCGAACAGTTGGTGTTTCATGATAAAATGTTTTCTTATCATTTTTATCTCTTACTGACCCAAGCCTTACAATGATGCCATATGTAATCAATTCTTATGAGAAATTTTGTTTTCTTTCCATTGGTGCAATTGTTTTGATGATAATGTTATCGGTGATAATATTATTTTCCGTTGTTACCAAATTATATTCAAACGTTTCAACGTGGACGAATTATAAATTAATTTGCACAAATTTCGGTAAGTAATTTATATTTTATTGAGCTTGCACTTACTGTTTCTTACGTAAAATACTCTGATTGTTCTAAAAATGTCATTAGTTTAATTGTATTATTGTTACTTTTGGTGTTACGAGACTTTTATCTGATGATTCCATTTGGCGTCATTGAGTATATACGTATATAAATTACACTACTCATTTTCATTATTTTTTTTTTTTTAGTACATTTTTACAATGTATTGTATTGTTAGTTATGTATTCAACCATATTCG
>NW_020272342.1:0-5053 GCF_003268045.1 Sipha flava
CCTAACAACGTGTACGCCGTTTCTAGCACGTATGAAGTAAACAAGATACAACTCAACAGTATTTGATGACCAGTAGCCGTGTACGAACATAATTTCCGACTTTCCGAAGAATAAAACGCTATCATGCCGTGAGTATAATTATGATAATAATGATATGTCAACAGCTAAACGGTGATCTAACAACTACTATATCACATCCGAGGACGGGCGATACTCAACCGTTCGAACGGAAATGTGTTATTATTATCATCAAAGTCCATGCGTCTATTTTTTCACAGTATCTGCCGTCATATCATGAGGCACTACGAGAGCGACGAAGATCGAGTATACAAGCACGCATGGCTTAAGACGTGTTTGAAATGTACGAAGACGAATTTGTTCTCTTCTCACATGTTCGAATGTCTCGGTACGTGTATCGTGGGAACACTGTTTCGGTTTAAGTCGCAGGACGTGCGCTCGATGCGAAACGATTTTCTTAAATATTATCGTCTTGCAGAATGCCATGTTTTCATACACCGCGATTGCTGGCAGTCGGCAGAGTCCAGCAGCCGGAAATCGGTCGTCACCGCTGCGCCGACAATATTCGCTCCCCGACCGCGACCAACGGTTTCGGCTGAACCTGCCGAGCAGTCGGCCACCGCCACTGCTCAGGAGCCAAGATCGTGCCGTCCTTTCGAGACCCGGGAGGTTGACGCGAACACGTCGTGCCAACCCTTCGACCGCGGCGAGCCGTTGACGACTTCCGGACGAGTGCAGGATCTCAGTGACCGTTGCCACGGCGCCGAACCGATATTTTCGATCATACTATCGAAAATACGAAAGACGAAACAGTTGCGGTACGTATTTATCCGTGTTCGGTACAAGGACGCCGACGAAATATGTCATAAAATGTGACCGTTGTTCGACGAGAACGTAGTGACTGTGAGAAAGGGAAAAATGTTGAAGAGTCTCAAGTCTCCAGACGGGTCGGATAGTGGTCGAAGTGTGAAAAATTAAGTAGAGGAGCTTAGTCCAACGATTTAAAAACTGCGTTCCATGTGTGCAATAATTTAACATAGACACAGCCCTGTATATGATATATATATATATGTGTGTGTGTAATAGAGACGTACCGTTTATACTATGAACACGGTAAAATATGTGCATACTAAACACATGAATTCATGCTCGTTTTACAGACTTTCGAAATCCCCTGGCAACATCCTGTCATATGACAACCGGGAATTCGTCGACCTTCTGAGTCACCTGGTGGACCAGCCATCGACCACCGTTGAAGTTGGACCAGGTGCATCTGTCTAGCGACAACAAGCCCGGGTCAACCCGAGGCCATAAAGTTTATGTGATCGACGGGATATATTAAGGTATGTAATAGGCAGTCATCTTGTTCCCTTCAATTTTTATATGTATTTCAATAATTTTTTCCAATGTAACAATAATAAAAAAACTCATAGGGATATTAACCTATAGTAAAATCGGTAATCATTCCGAACCCTTGAGGCTGGCTTACACTTATCGAAGTAGCAACTTATCGCCGTAAACGACGAATCTGTGTAACTTTGATCCGAACACTAATGGCAGTGCTTACATTACAAGATGTCTGTCCAAGTCAATAGCCAGAATGGAACTAAAATTGGTTAACGTAATCTTAGCTAAATAATGTGCGAAAATAATTATTTCTAATCGTAAAAAAAAAGAAAAATATAGGTGCGAGATTGGGTTGTCGGACGAAATATTAATGTCAAAACATTAACATACATATACTATGCATAGTATATTTTAGGCTATAATATATTAGTTACCCAACACACTTATATATGTATTTAATATATGATATTTATATGATAAAATTAAATATTTGCATTACAGGTCAAAGTTTATGTTATAGTTTTTTTAACTACCGCCGATCAGAGGATACAGAAATAACAATCAATCAATAATAGTTTGGGTTTATATGAGAGAGAATATCGTAAGCAATTTTCAAACATTTTTTTGTCTATTATTTGATGATAATTGTTGAAAGTAATAAAACTTAGTAAATATATATTATTCAAATATTTACAAATAGTTCAAAAAAATATTTTATAAATTATATATCTTTAGATAATAAAGCAAATTATATTTTAAATATTCAATTTAAATGTTAAGCCTCTGAGGTTTTCAGTTTATGATTTGAAATGAAAAAAGGAAAAATCGATTTGCTCGAACACCGGTATGCCGTTATTTCGATTTTGTCGAAAAAATATCCTTCCGTTGCATTTACCATGGCGATATTTGTTCATGCATGGTTTGAAATTTTTGATATCGAAGTCGGAACTCGAATGTCCGGATCCCTGAATTGTTCAGGCTAAACGAGTTGTGATAAATAATTTTTATTTATAAGACCTGGAAAAATATTATCCATTATACCTGTATAAATAATAAGATGAAAAGTTATTGCCGTGTTCGAGAGAAGTCTTTATATAATTTTCTCCGTTCGATCAATACGTTATTAATGTGCACCGATAAAATACGGTGAAATAAATCACGCGTTATTTACAACGTATTATGATGTAAAACCGCGCTACGGCCAATACGTTGACGATTTGGGAGTTCCTCTGCACGTACACAGGTACATCCATCTCGTTGTGAGGTAAAGCGCGCGCGTTCGTGGAGTGTCCTTAACGAAGGATAACTCGTGCGTGTGTGCGTGCGAGTGCTAGTATACTACATCAAGTGGCGACGAAGAATAAGAAAAATGTTAAATGAACGATCGCGATGTATTATAGCGGTCGTCGCGCTGTGTGGTCCTCGCTGAACACCCCCCGAAGAGACCTACGTGGTATAATTACGGTATTACTACGACGGTTATTACTATCTCATCAGTATTGGAGAACGATTAAGCCGAAGCTACTGGGCAATAATAAATACAACGACGTATTTATATACAAATATTATGTACCTATACATGTAGGAGCTCCAATGACCTGGTGGTTTTTTTTTTCCATACATATATAAGGATGACAGTGCAACAGTGTAATGCGTATATGCGCTCGTAGCAGTATTACATTGCGTATTATGGATCGTGGGCCGTAATATGGCATAAATTCGAACATTGTCGAAACGGGGAAAAAATAATTTCAATACGCGTTATAGATCATCGTGATCATACCCCTCCCCCTTCAACCGGAGCGGCGGCGAATGACCATCATCGCGTGTTAGGGCTCAGTAAAATTGACGTCTCGTCTCGTCACTGCTTTAGATCGTTACCGCGGTTATGGTTTCTTCGACGACAAAAGTAAAATATATTCTCGGGTATGTGAATATGATGTATTTGTTTTAAATGTACCGTCGAATTTGTTATTAGCAGTGAAAAGAAATATTTGTATAAATATGTAATTTTTAATAATAATTTCTAATCTTGTTAAGTATTACTTCAGCATCTATCATTCCACTCTATGCATAACATTGGCAAGGCACACTTGGTGACTGAAGTTAATTGGTGGAATCCGTTGAGTCAGGTGGATAACCAGGCGACGGCTGGCATGGGCGCAACTAGAGCCCATTTGGGTTGTATATATTAATATATATATTGGGGGGTGCTGAAATTTCTAAAAATAAACTTTTAACGGTATTAACTGTAAATACTATGGATTAAATAAATCTAAAAAAAAAAACAGGAGCGCTACATTTGAACTCAGGAGTGCTGAAAATTCAATTTCACCCCCCTAGTTGCAGCTATGACGGCTGATGGTTTCTTCTCTTGGGACGATGGTCTCACCCGGAAAGAAATTTTTAACTTGCTGGTTTAAATGGTTTAAATTTCACTTGGGTTAAAAAAGACAATTTTCGAGCGACATTTGGGTTATTATTTTTTGTAGATGTATCTACATACTTCAATATTAAATAACTGTTCACTATGAATGATTATTTTTAAGAATTTAAGAATTAATAATTGTTTTGTATGTTTTGTGAGCCTGAACGACCGGTTATTTATTAAACTTACTACACAAATGCCAATTTTTAATACTAACACCATTGATTATAGAATAGATAGATAGTCCATGGTATAGAGATATTAGGTTACTAAAATTATGTTTGTTCTAGCTGCCGATAGAATGCGTTGTATAATAGAAAAAATAATTATTGTACAATAAATACAGAACGAGCGTCGAGCACTGCCGCACTGGGCGGGGCGGGCCACGGGTGCTCATAACTCAGTATTGCATTGCGCCATTGTGGTCAGAGTTATTTATACATTTTATTGATATTTAATTCCTAGCACTCGTACCTAATGATTTACTATTTTAAATTATATGATTAAATTGATAATCAAATATGATTAAATCCGTTTACGGCGGAATTTTACAGATCTTACCGAAATTACTCAGTTTTTCAACAGTTTCTCACAATTTGTTCTAGTAGATGTGCATAAAGAAAAAATACAATTACTTCTTATCGAAGTCTTAATCGTTCTGGTTGTTGGATTCTTGTTATAACCACCCTTTTGTCGAAAAATACTAAAAAGATTTTCTAATACATCCTGATTCAAACGGTTGGTCATTAAAAATATTATATCATTAGATTTTTCTTCTTCAAAAAATTGCAATACACCATTAATGGTCTGCTTAAAACTTTTAAAACAGGGTGGTTGTGTTAATTTTCCTTTTTTTAAATTATGTAAATCTGTGAAGTATTGCGAAGCTTGTAATAAAAAATGTTTTACAGTACCTGAATCAGTTAATACACAGAGATATGGATTATGGCTATATAAAGACCGGCTATTTAAACAATCAAATAAATTATTAATGAACTCAATATAATCTGCTGTGTTTGAAGTAGTACTATTTAGAAGTTGTCCTGTTTGTATGCAAGTTCGGATTGTTGCTGACATTGAATTGCTTAGTAATTGTGTGGCTAATTTAACACGCATTTTCTGAAAAGAATTTGGATAAATATGAGCATCTGTTATTTTAATGAGAGACCTACTTTTATAATTTTTTATGTCTAACTCATAAGTTTTTTTTATTTCATCAAATGAGATTATATTATCACCTTTAATAAAACAGGCTTCAAT
>NW_020272343.1:0-2130 GCF_003268045.1 Sipha flava
TCTGAATAGTACTTTTAATTTTCATTTCAAAAGCGAGTTCTCTTAATCGACGTACCAACAAAATATCAGTGCTATCCATGTTCTCATCTTCCGCCCATTGCAATACAGTATTCAGTGCATTCACAGCTTCTGAAGGAGAAACTTTACTTGTACTAATTGAGCCACTTTCGTCCTCGTCGTCAATATCATCCTCTTTTGCTGCAATTTGTAGAATTTGATCATCAGTTAAGATTTCATGATTCGCTAAATCTTCGTCTGCGCCACGGCAAGCCCATTCCTGTGCTTGAGAATCAGACATTTTATTCGTACATGTTTTCTGTATCTGGTTTATAAGTGTAGAAATTTGAATGTCATTAATTTC
Organism: Sipha flava; assembly: GCF_003268045.1. Lineage (NCBI taxonomy): Eukaryota > Metazoa > Arthropoda > Insecta > Hemiptera > Aphididae > Sipha > Sipha flava. The sequence continues at coordinate 362 of NW_020272343.1, forward strand.
AACAACTTCGTCGATTTTATTTTCTGTTTGGAAAGGAAGCAAGTGTTTCCACGATTTCTTTATGAGCATTGGCGGGACCAATTTCCAACAATTTACAAGACTAAAAACTGCGTCTTTTAAATTTATGGCCTTTAGAGCATCAATAAGGTTTTCACCATGCACCGGATCAGCAAGAACATTGACTAAGAGAGACTTACGATAGTTTAATTTAATATTCTGAATTACATTTTGATCCATCGGTTGAATAAGCGCTGTAGTATTAGGGGGTAAAAACATTGCAAAAATGTTGCCATCATCACTACGTAATTCTTCTGCTGATGGATGTCCAGGGCAATTATCCAACAATAATAAAGCTTTTGGAGGTAAATTTACATTTAAAAGGTGCTCACAAACTACAGGAACAAATTGTTTTTGAAACCAGTCTAAAAATAAAACACGAGTGGCCCAAGCATTTTTTTGTCCACGATAGTATACGGGAAGGTTAACTGATTTAAACGCACGTGGTTTTTGTGCAGTCCTAATGACGAGTAAAGGCAATTTATGTGTTCCACTTGCATTAGCACAAGGCATGAATATTATTCTAGCTTTAATCATTTTTCTTCCAGGGGCGTTTTTCTCATGACTTGATGTCAATGTATGCTCTGGTAACATTCGCCAGAATAAACCGGATTCATCAGCGTTATAAATTTGTTCTAGGTCCAAATTGTTTTCATTTATGACTCGCTGCAACTCATTTCGAAATGGTTCGATTGATGCTTCGTCACATGAAAGTTTCTCACCCGTTATTTTAAGGCGCCTAATACCATGACGATGTTTAAAATTGTCTAGCCAACCTCTACTAGCAGTGAAGCCATCTTCCTGCTTTGTTATTTCACGGTGAAATAAACGTGCTTTTTCGCAAATTATTTCACCACTTATCGGAATATGTCGTCTCCGCTGTTGCATAAACCATATAAATAAAGCATTTTCGAGAACAAGATTTTCCGGTTCTTTTAAAGTTTTACGTGTGCCTGGACCACGTTCAGTTGTGCTGACAAACTTCATAATTTTTTCTTTATTTTTTTTTATGTCACCAACAGTCGATTTACCTATTCCGTACTTCTCAGCAATCATACCATAGTTCTGGCCATTTTCCATTAGCTTAATTATTTCAATTTTTTGATCTAAAGTTAAAGTTACGTGTTTACGAGGAGCCATTGTACAAACAAGAATAATAACCACTCGACAAGAAAGAAGTAAACGAACTGACCATCGGGCATCGATTTATTACCTACATATGTACATATTATTCTTTACTAGGAACAGTAGGTAAAAAAAATGACGAAATTGTATTTGTCGATAACAATATCTTATGCATAGATTAATTGGGTTCTGGGAATTCTCGTAAAATCTATTTACGAACAAACGGAATTTTGCCGTCCGGACTATCGAGGCTCTACTGTATTACGAGATCCGTAAGTAAACCTGTATGTTATGGGATCCATAAGAAATATTATATATTAAGGCTTTGGACTATATGCTTAAATTTTAAAATATTTTCTTACATTTGAAGTAATATTTATTTACACTATACACTCATAGTAATTTCAATAATCATTCTATCTTTCTGGGATCCAGCGTGTATAGGGAGGTACACCTATCCATGTGGGATCCACACGCATGTTTATTGGTTGTAAAAGCATTTTGTGAGATCCATACAACGTTGCCAAACCATTCAATAGTAATTTAATCTACTCATTAAACTTTCAAGACTTAAAATATTATATCTA
>NW_020272343.1:2140-45094 GCF_003268045.1 Sipha flava
AACTACCCTTCTCACCAACGTACTATGCATTGGTTCTCTTCTTTAAGACTAAAAATAACAATTTAAAGTATAATATTATTATGAACGACCGAAAACTCGTAAGACAACGATTATGACTACATTTATGACTATTATTTTAATGGATCTCCTAACGTCATACTTTTATATTTTATTTTAGAATCGTACACGATACACAATAAACACTGGATCTCTAAAAGATATGGCGGTGCGGTGGCGTTAAATGTTATTATATTATGTATATTATTTAACTCAATTGAAATATAGGGGAAATATAGAGGGGGGGGTGTTTAAGAGTCAATTCATAATATTCTTTGCATATCTTAATACGAGGTCCAATATAATAATATAACATTTAAAATGGTATTATTATTATGTCCCATATTTAATGAAAATTATTTTGTTACTCAATTTTCAATATATACCTACCTAATATTAGTAAAATGAAAATATAATCTTACTATAATATGTAAATATTAATAAATAATAATTAAATATCGTTAAAAAAAAAAATCTGGGGAGGTGGGAACCCCCCCCCCCCCGTAACTACACCACTGCGTTTAGGTCGTTTAAGATTGCCAAAATAATTCTTGCACCGAGCACTGAAAGAGCTAAAGCCAGCCATGCGCCGCGACGTAAATACCTAATGAAAACATCTCGTCTAGTTATCATGGCGGAAAATGCGACGGAATATGTGGCGGACAACGTGGTGTGTAATCCCAGTCTTATAATGGTATATAAAACTAACATTATGATTAATATAAAATAATGAATGGATCTCTTTATGTCGTATCCGAGAGCACACTAACACTCCATCGCGACGTTGCCGTCATATGGATCCCACATAAGGCGCAATAAATTTACAGACCGACACACTGAGTGTGTTTTAAATGCATAGATTTACTAGTGGTGTGTGTATACACACACCAAAATTTTAAAATTATGGTTTAACGAGATCCGGCAAATTTTGAGCTGAAATTATATTAATTCGCCTTTTAGGTAACAATTATGATAAAAACGTTATGAGATCCGGGGTGTTGGATCTCATAGCGAAAAATGATCTCGCAACGCTGCTCCGTTTCTATACCGTGGATCTGATAACGTATGAAGTGTATGAGCGCCGGCGGTCATTTGGTAAGTTATTTATGGACGCCACAGCGTATTTCATCGGGATTCCTAAAATGTTATCGTCGATATTTATAGTACTATTCGACGGAAAAATATAAAATTGATATCGATGTAATTGTCTTGGTCTCATGATTATTATTTTTGCATTGACATTGTTTGGTAGCCGGCGGGCACGTGGCGTAGTGATAATGTCATTATTACTTATACGCCATTTGACTACCGGTGGTCACGTATGCTGCGTATTCTTTTATTTCAAACATTTATTTATTATATTTAAAATGTATTCGCGACCAAAACGAGTTAAATTAAATGATGATTTTATCAATCAACTATTAGAAGACAGTAGCGACAATTTGTGAATTTGATGATTCAGATGCAGACAAGACGTACAATCCCGTCAGTTCTTCGGAGTCTGATGTCCTAAGTGGTAAGAAAATTTATATTATTTTACGGATTTTTATATTTTACTGTCTCCTAAATTATAAAAAATTATAAATTGTCATTTCGTTAATATTTATAGAACTATTATGTTAAGTTTTTATTATTCAAATTAGGTATTTTCATAATTCCGTATATAATTTATATAATTATTGATTCTCTATAAAGCTAAGTGATAATAATGAACCAAGCACCTCGAGCAATATTTCCGTAGCATCACAAACTTGGACAAATGTTACTGGCAATTATCAAAAACTTCTGCAATTTAATAATAATTCTGGACTGAAAATCGATGTATCAGTTGATTCTACTGCTTGGGATATTTTTAATTTATTCTTGACTAATGAAATAATTGATCTTATAGTCGAAGAAACCAATAAAAATGCCCAAAATTTTTTATCAAAAAACAGATTGACAAAATCTAGTAGATTTTCTAAATGGATTCTTACAGATCAACAGGAAATAAAAAAAATTGTTCGGATTAATGATCTGGATAAGGTTAGTTCAAATGCCCACTTTGGAAGACTATTGTAGTATAAGTATAAGATATAAAAATAATGTAGCGCAAAACACTATGTCAAGAAATTGGTTTGAATTAATTCTTAGATTTTTACATTTTTCGGACAATGAAAAAGCTCCAAATAACGACAGGATTTATAAAGTGCGCGATTTAATTAATAAGTTAATTGAAAATTTTCAAAAAATACTTGAACCTGAAGAGTATTTAGCTGTTGATGAGACAATGGTCCCTTTTAGAGGGAGGTTAATATTTAGGCAGTATATACCAGGAAAAGCGCACAAATATGGTGTAAAGTTGTTATGCGGAACAGATGGCTATACGTATAATGTGCAAGTATATGCTGGCAAAAGTCAAATTGATGGAAAAGGTCTAGGATGCAGAGTAGTGTTGGACTTAAGTCAGAGATATTTGAATTCTGGGCGGACAATAATCACTGATAATTTTTATACCTCAGTGCCATTAGCATATGAACTTTTAAAAAACAACATACACTTGGTAGGAACATTACGATCGAACAGAGTTAAATTACCAGAAGTAACCAAGGCCAAATTAAAACCAAATGAAATAGTTGGAAGGGAAAATATTGATGGGATCGTCATAGCTAAATGGAGGGCAAGAGGGACGTCACAATGTTAACCACACGACATAACATCAATATGGTAGATACAGGGAAAATAAATAAAAAAAAAGAAAATATTGTTAAACCTCAAATTATAATTGATTATAATAAAGGAAAAGCTGGTATAGACTTGTCTGACCAGCTATCAAATTATAACTCTTCCGTTCAAAAATCCATCAGGTGGTACCACAAAGTAGCTATTGAACTTTTGTTTGGAACGTCTATTGTGAATGCACTTCTTATATATAATAAAATAAAACCTAATAACAAGTTGAAAATCACACAGTTTCGAGAAGCGTTAGTAGATGAAATATTAGGACTCAAAAAATCAAATGAAAATGAACAGCTAACATCTACATCAACACTAAGGACACAAAGACGAACTACGAAACATATCTTTCAAGAAACTACCGAAAAATGCAAAAGGAACAGGAAAATTCGAAAAAGGTGCGCTCATTGTTACGAAAAACAAAAATGTCTCGAGGGATCTGTGAAGGCAAGAGAAGTAAAGAAGATTTCGACATTTTGTGCTACTTGTAAAATCTATACTTGCTTAAGTTGTTTTAATATTCACCATATTAACTAGGTAACATAATTTTGAAATATTTTATTTTAAAAGGAACAATATTATTTTCAAAAATTAATTTTTATTAACCAGTTGTAATTTTATGTTATAATTTTTACGTCTATTACATAAATAATAAAAAAAATATGAAAAATAAAATTAATAATGTATGATTTTTAGATTTAAAACATGTTGGTAAAAAATATTTTTTTTAGTATGATAGAATCGTCCAATCATATTAAAAACTATACCATTCGATGTGTTATTATCTTCTCTACGCCATGATGTAATAATATACACGATTCATTGAACGCCACAGTATAAATTCACGTTTAAAAATGTATAAGAATATGGCAGCCCGCGTCCACATGGCGTGGATGTTATAAGGTAGTTTGACAGCCGGCGACCACAAAAGCAGTAATAAGTTTCTAGTTAGTGTGACCGATGGCGGGCACATGGCGGTCAACGTGTTAGAGAGTTGCATTCAATGTTGAACACTTTACTGTAATATTCGAAATTACTGAAAATTTGGTTTCATCAACTAATACAGCAAATGCACCAAATGTAGAAATATTTTTTAAAATGATTTCTTTGGTACAAGAAGCAATTACATGTATCAACTGATTTTGTATAACAGAAGTATAATGATCATAAGTTGTTTTGGATAATAATCTAATTTTCATACTTTCATTACAGAACATTTCAATTAATTCTTTTAAATTTCCTTTATTTGATGAATTTTGTTCTTCATTTTTACCTCTAAAAGCAAGTCCTTGCTTTCCTAAAAATAATGTTGTTTTTAATAAAAATTTAACGTGTTCACAATTTTCAATAATTGCTTGAGATCTAGAATGAAACAATGCATTGGCTACTGAATTATTTTTATTTTTTACACTTAAGTACATCGTCCATTTTTCAAAGTTTGATAAATGTCTTTCACTTAATTCATGTTTTATAAATGACTGTTTCTGTGTCTTCCAACGATTAAAGCCTTGTTACACAAATATAATATTATTTTCAATTTGACCACGAACATTATTATTATTAAGAAAATGCCTGCAGGAAAAGCAAAAACTGCATTTCTTGAAATTGAATATTCCAACCAGTTATGTACTTCATAATACTTTGCATTAAAAGACCTTCTTTCAGAGTTCATAGGAAATGATTTTAAAATTGGTTGAATTGGACTTTGATCTTTTGAATTAGAAATATCATAAATCTAAAAACAATAAAATATTAAGGTTTATAGATTCTATGAAATTGTATTGTAAATTAATTTTAAAGTACAATATTGGTTTAGGTCGTTTAGGAAATATGTTATGTGTTAAAACTATTAAAAATGAATTAGAAATATTTTAGGGGAAAAAATATGTATTCATAAGAAATAAAAATGTTTTTATTATAATTGTTAAAACATTAATTTTTTACCTTATTGGTGTTAACATATTTAAAAAATAAAAATATAATATTACTTAAATATAATAGGTACATTCTATAAAATAATTAGTATCCATTATTAAATTTATAAAAATGTGACTCATTAATTAATTATTACAATACAAAATATTTGAAAATTAAATAAAAAATGGTGATTTTCGGGTATATTATTTATATGACTGATACAAAATTATAAGATTATATACTAAATATTATTATACTATAACAAATATAATATAAAAATGAATAATAATATATAAATGGTTTTTGGGTAGTATCATAATAGTTATGATTTATAAACTATATTGCCACAGTTTGTAAAGTTTGTGATTGCTAATCTAAGTCCTAAATGAGTTTAATATTGGGAAATAAATTGATACAGGTACATACCTCTAGATTAATCAGATTAATGTTGGCATTTTTAACTTCTAAATTTGTGTCCATCTATTGTTGTCCTTCAATATTGTCTTGAATAGAATGAATAGATGCATCAGATGTACCAGACTTTGGTATTTAATACCAATGAAAAATATTCTAAAATAAACAGTACCTAATTTTTTGTTATAATAAATTCACAATCTTAACTTACAATAGTGTTCAAGTTTTCAGATATATCTAATTTCAACTTATTATCACCATTTACAATGTCTAGTTCATTTCTAACATCATCCTAAAAAGTAAAAATAGCATAAAAATATAATGTTAATATTTGACACATTGGTATTTGGTCTGAGTATTGTTTATTAATACTATTATTTATAATCAATGGTCTTAGACATTTTAAAGTTCAACATGATGTTATTTTATTTTTGAGTCAAAATATTCATAAACTTACTGTAGTTTTAAGCTGAGTTTTTGAAAACATTGTGCCTATATTATGGCATGTAGCTGCTGCGGCCAATAACAGTTTTTTCTTTTTATCTCTTTCACGAGCAGCACCGCCTGTTCTCTTATTTTTATTTTCCATAATAAATTGCTATATAATATAATATTAATTATTACTGTTCACTACTTGCTCATCGCAAAAAGAATAAAATATAAAGGTCCGCTCAAACCGAAGCGGTAGCGGTGGCGGTAGCGGCAGCGAAATTTAATATCCATACGTTTTAATATGAACGCACTATCGCGAAATTAATACCGCGGCGAAAATGTTACCGCAAGATTGAGCGCGATATATTTTTTTTTTCGCTACAGACACTATATTTTTCGCTTACCACTGCGATAATCAGTTGTGAATTCCCAACTATGAGTTATCTACATTATTAATATATTAATATCTATAGAAAGCTTATCATTACATTGCATGATATATTTTGACTTAATATTCAAACACATCTATTCATCGTAATCGTACACCTTGCAGTTGAATCTAACGTCGTGGTGTTTCAATGTATGAACGATTCTCTTGTTTAAAATTTATAATTTATAATAAAAATGACCCATAAAGTTGAACAATTAATAGCTATTGTTAAAGAATATCCCATCATATATAATATGACACTTCCAGAATTCAAGGATACGAGAAAAAAAAGATTATATTTGGGATCACGAAATAAATGTTAAAATGAACGGTGAAAGCGGTAAGTAAACATATAATTAATCTATAAAAATACAAGTCATTATGATAATAGTTATAAATATTAGTTATGATAAAAAATGATAATAATTAATGTTATTAATAAAAGTCAGTTTTGAATTTTATTATTTACTATCAGTTTTCAAACATGTGCAATTAAGTAACAATTCTAATATGAAATAGGTAAAATAAAAATAAATAAGCAACTAGCTATTTTATCCAAATATAATAAAATTTTACGGTACCTACCGTCGTTTATACTTGTCAATTTTTATACATATTAAATTTGAAATAAAAACTTAAAAATAATAAATAAATAATAAGTAAATCATTATTTATTCATCATTAAAATACTCAACAAAACATTCTCGCACTCGAAAAGCTTCAATTGTACACCTTCTAGGATTATTTTCAATTTTATTCCGTAGTAAAAACGGTTCTTCATCGGCTTCGAGCTCATTGTCGTATATATTACAATTTTGGACTCTCAAATAATTATGTAGTATACATGTTGCCATAATAACTTTTTTTACAGTTGTTTCTTCCCCCATCAGAGTTTCGTCCATATCCACCGACATCTATACAAATAAACTTATAGTCTGGGTCCACAATTGCCATTAATACGACTGAAATTTTTTTTAAATAACAAAAGTTTCTTGTTCCACTATTATTGGGACATTTAATTGTTACGTGTTTCCCATCTACACTTCCAATACAATTAGGAAATTGCCATTTTTCAAAAAAACCTTGCGCTGATTTTGTCCAAATGTCCTCAGTAGGTTCCGGCATATATATATATAGGACCCATGTGTTTAATAATAGCTTCACATACCTCTATGACGATTTGACCTACTGTTGTAAATCCTACCCTATAACTATGACCAATTGTCTTATATGAATCACCCGTTGCAAAAAATCTGTAAATAATAATAAAATAATAAAATAATATATAAATATAAATATATAATAATAATAAAATACTTTTTTAGGAGATGTATTAAAATCGAAGTAAAAAAACCTACGCGATACGTATCAAAAGCATTTGAGAGTTAACAAAACATCTATGGGCCAAAGTGTAAATGGGACCAAAAATAAAAACCTCTCTGCTTATAAAAAGTGGCAGTGGGCGTCTCATATGGAATATTTGAAAGAACATATGACTTTTGCCGAGTAATTAACTATTATAATACTATTTTATTATTTTTATTTGAATATAAATTAATTGTAAATTATTTTTTTTTAAACTGAAAGAACTATATCCAACGTTCACGAACCTGCTCAAGACGAAGATAATGATACGAACGATTTGTTAAACTACACCGCATCTACTTCTGAAAAAAAATGAAGTCGTATTTTCTGCGTCTCCTAAAAATCCTCATAAAAAGTTCAGAGATCTAAGTCAAAAAAATATTGGAAATGATTCGCAATGTTCCAATATTGACAAAGTTTTAGAGTACTTTCTAAACAAAAGCAAAACCTCACATAATGCTATGGATGGGATTGAACTGTTAATGATGGGTCACGCAAAAACTATAAAAACTTTTTCAGCTAGACGGCAAGCAATAGCTAAAAACAAAATAGCTAAATTGATCGGGGAACTAGAGTTGGAACAAATCGATGAAGACACAACAACATCGTTTTTGTCTCGGTCGTCTCACTATAGTATGCCATTAGTGACTCCAACGAGTCCGACGCCGTCGATTATCAGAAATTATGAAAGTGCTCACAATTTGGATGCAATGTACTGTCAGTTGTAGTCAATTTTATTTTTTATTTATTCAAATCGATGAGTGTAAAAAAAGGAACATATATCTATATAAAATTAAATATTTTTTTTTTTGTTTAAACAGTAGTAATACCTATATTTTCTAAAAGTTAGATATAAACACTAAACATTTTATATATTACAATAAAATATTATAATATTATTGCAGTATTTATTATCTGTATATATAAAACAGCAAGCTGATTGACTGCTATCAATGCACAGCTCAAACCATTGGACGAATCTGGCTGAAATTTGGCATACAGATAGCTATTATGATGTAGACGTGCGCTAAGAAAGGATTTTTCGAAATTTTGAATTTAAAGGGTTGAAATCGGTTTAATATTTTTTGACCAGGTCGATAACTGCGCTATTGAAAATGAATTATATTAAATAAAACTATTAATTTTATTTTTGGTAGTAAATGACGGGTATTGCATAAATATTAAACAAAAAGATCCCGCAACAGGTGCCAAAACAAATAAGAATGTTAGTTCAAAAAATTATTATGCATATCGGTTGATGATTAGACACGATCAGGACTAAGTTATTTTACGATGCATAAGCTTTGTCAACAATTCATCGTCGAAATATATATAAAGATAGATAGCGAACGATTTCGATACTTCGATTTCGATTCAATCAAAAAAAGCTGCGTGCAAAAGATTCTCAAAACAATTGTTAGATATTGGAGATGGGAAAGTTATTACAGATGAAACGGGATGTATAAAATTACCGAACGATTTCTGCACAATCATTTATTCGCAAGATGCTCTCATTGACCAGATATGTCCCAGTGTACACAGACAATACACAAATCATGAGTGGCTGGCAGAAAGAGCAATTTTAGTTGCAAAAAATGTGGAGGTCAACGAATTGAATCTCAAGATACAAAATTTGTTACCAGAAAACTTGGTGTCATACAAATCTAGATACAGTTTGCGATGCTACTGAAGTTGTAAATTATTCAACAGAGTTTTTAAACTCATTGGATTTACTAGGCATGCCACCGCATAATTTACAATTGATCATTACAATTTAGCATCGATAAAATACCTCCTTCAGAGTCATTTAAAGTTGTAATACATGCAGATAAAAAACCACTAGAAGAACATAGAGGCAGGTATAATGCACCAACGGCAAATTAAGTTGCTTTAGTGTTAGTAGATCAGCAGTTTGATCGAAGAGACATCATCCTCGAAAACCGAAGTAACTCACTTCACCGTATCAGTGAGATACATCGAGCATAATATGCACTGTAGTATCCTTTAATGTTTTGTTGGGGGGATGATGGGTATGCAATCAATATACCACAACGCGATCCAAAAACCAAGTTACCGCTTAAAAAAACTGTCTCTGCATCAAGTTTTTACTCATATAGAATAATGGTCAGAGAAGGGGAAGACAACTATTTAGTTAATTATCGTTCTCTTTTCAGTCAATATTTGGTAGATGAATACGCCAAAATTGAAACTGAAAGACTAAATTACATCAAAAACAACCATGCCAAATTGCGTGCAGATAGTTATATTCATTTAAAAGATGCGATTTCTAATAATTTCTAATATGATCAAATTTATATTTCAAAATACTTTAATAAAAATTAAAATACTATCACTACCCGAAGAAAATGATGAAACCCTTTTACAAAACTATGGAAATATATATCCTATCAATGACAATAAAAATAACGGTTCAGCAATTGAAACGAACAAAATTAAAGACAGATATCTAAATAACTTTAATAACTCTATTATTAATAAACATGTCTGCACATACGTAGACGAACATTACAATACAAGAGTATTATTAATAAGGGTAGAACATGAAGGTATTGAAAAATATGCAATAATTGACCCCGGATCCAATATTTCTTACATAGATATGTCTTTAATTAATGATATGGAACTCGTTAAAAATGAAGAAGATATTGTTATTGCAGCAGCAGATAATACGAAATTAGAACAATTAGGCAAAATAAAATTAGTGTTTAAAATAAATGGGAACACGTACTCTATTAACGCGTACGTAATCAAAGGATTGAACTGCAAAATACTACTGGGAAACGATTTCAACATAAAAAAAAAAACTTAATCATCAATTTTAAAGACAAAAATTTAGAATTAAATAACGATGTTTTAATACCTATGGATACACTATGGTACAATTATAACACACAAAGACACCCGATTAGTTACGCTTCTAGGAAATTGAAAGGGGGTGAAAAAAATTTCACCACTACGGAATTAAAAATGTCGGCTGTAGTATTTGCAACTAATTACTTTAGAGAATACCTTATTGGAAGGAAAATAACAGTCTTCAGTGACCACTCAAGTCTACAATTCTATAAAACAATGAAGAATCCATCTTCCAGGATAACTAAATTTATTATTAAATTATTATAATTTGATCTAGAAATAAAACATCGCCCTGGCTCATGGAACACGGCGGCAGACTGTCTCCCGCGTTACCCCTTTTATACAACAAAAATAACAGATATATTATATGAGAACGATAAAGACGAAATTAATGCTAACTCTACAAATTTCGAAATTAATTCCGACAATATAAAACCTGATATATTAAACACACAACAGTCAGAAGACGAATTTTGCAATGGTATAATTTTATCATTACTGGGAGATAAAGAAAATAAATATTATAAAAAATCTAGGAAATATTTAATAAAGCAAGGTCTACTATATTTAAAAAATTGGTCACCTCACGGATTAAATAACCTGTTAGTAATACCAAAAAACTTGACTAACACTATTATAAAATCTTACCACAAATCAGTTTTTAGCGGACACTTCGGAATTACAAAAACCTTAGCTAAATTAAAACAAAAGTATTATTGGCCCACAATAATAAAAGACACCACAAATTTTATAAAAACATGCATCTCTTGTCAAATGATTAAAATTCCAATAGGCCAAAGCCACGGTTTACTACATACAACCAATACTCTTACTTTCAGGGAAGCCAATGCAAAGACTAACATTCGATTATTTAGGACCGTTACCCACTTCTAGGGAGAAAAAATACCTCATTGTTGCTACCTGTAATGCCACAAAAATGGCTTTCGCAAAAGCAGTTACTAATGCAAACGGAGCAGCAACAATAAGTTTCCTAATGGTCTTAATAATATCTTACGGATTACCTAAATATTTTTGCAGCGATAGGGGCACCCATTTTAAAAATAAAGAGGTAGACTATGCCTATAAAAAATTAGGTATTACCCAAATTTTCTCCAGTGTGTATCATCCACAGACACAAGGTATGACCGAACTTATGAACAAAATCATCTGTAATAGTTTATCACATTACGTAAATGAAAATCAAAAAGACTGATCATTATATTATAAAATTATCATTTTTGCTTATAATACTAGCTCAAGTTCGAGATTTAAAGTAAGCCCATTATATTTACTCCACGGTATGGAAGTTTCCCAGATTCCCATCTGGGTCTGCCGCGAAATTTCACGACTATTAACCCTTTATAGAGATGGGATCTATAATTCCCACCTAAGAAAAAAAATTCTTACGCCTTATGTGCAAAGGTAATATTTTTCCCACTTATTTGAAAAAAACCGTTATTTTTTTCTTTATATGATAGTATAAATTACAAATATTTTATAACATTTTGAATAGGAGTAATAAATTGATAACTGTAGAAGTGGGAAATTATCATCCCATTGCCCACAGAGGATACCAATTTTTTTCCCTCCAATATTTTTCTATCAAAATAATTATTTTGTTTAATTTTATTAAATAAACTGATATACTTACAATCTCTTTGATTTCTTTATTATAATCAATATAATTTGCCGCGTATTTCTATGTTATCATGAAGGCCATGTGCCAAATTTTGACGGTGTTATCAAACAACAATTAAAATGTGATCTTGTTTCTGTCTTATAAGTTGATATATTCAACTTAACGCCATTAATCGAATTTTTGGTGAATGTCTTTAAAGTAAGTACTGAATTAACCACCATTTTATACTCTTTTCAAAAGTTTATTAACATTGTTTTAATAAATGCCCACTTAGAAAATATTTGCTATCTTTCTTGTAATATTTAAATTTTTTATGACAAATTTTAAATAAATATAAATATACATTTTAGATGTCTTCCAAATTAACTGATGAAGAAATTTTACATGAATTAAATGCAATAAGTGATTCTATGGCCTTCGATTCAGATGAAGGAGGTGATAGTGATGCAGAAGACGATATTTTATACCCATCTTTAGTTGATAGTCATCAAACAAATTCTAGTCAAATAAATTCATTCTGGAGTTTGAAAACAAGATCTTCAGGTAAATTATTTGATTCATTATATTTTATTTTATTTAAGAATTATCTTAAATACTTATAGGTGTAAGTACCACAGTAAATACTACAAGAATTGATTTAAATGATAGCAATAGTCAACAACAAAATAAAGAAATATTCATGTATACAACTGGTAATTATAAAATAGGCTATACTAGGCCTTCCTATATAATTATTATTTTTATTTTAGATATTATTAATGATAATAATTATTGTATTGACAACGAAAACGAAAAATTAACTGAAAATTCAACAAATATAATTGTAAATTCTTACAATGAATGTGAAGAAAAGCAATCTTCATACAATGGTAAATATTTTAAAAGTACCTAGCTATAAGACAATTTTTTTTAACAATACATTTTTTTAAACTTCTTTAGAATTTCAAAATAATGTGTTTATTGGTATTGAAGACTTATCAAGTGACGATGAAGAAATAGATGACACAGATAAGAACAAAGATTATACACCTACCATATTAGAATGCAATGAATTACTTAAAGACTTCCCCCTTGATTTGGACCTTTTTCTCAACGATGAAAATATTTTAAATGACGATGATATTACAGACAATCCACCTAATATATCAGATTTTAATTTTGAAAAAGCAGGATTTTCTCCAGAAAAATATAAACTGACACGTTTTAGAGAAGTGCATGGTTCAGGTAATAAAAATATTTATAAAATGTATCCCATACAGATTTTTGATATGGTTATGGATAATATTATGTATCAAAAAATTGTATTTGAATCAAATTTATATGCTGAACAACATAATATATCATTAAACACCAACATTGAAGAATTAAAAGCTTTTCTGGGGTTACTGATATATATGGGTTATCATGAGCTACCAAGTATTAGGCTGTATTGGTCAAATGATCCAAATTTTTATTGTGATCGAGTTGCACAAGTAATGCCAGTTAAACGATTTTTAAAACTCCTTCGCTGTATTCATCTTAATGACAATTCAAAAATACCACAAAGACAGTCTCAAGAGTTTGACAAGCTTTTTAAAATTCGTCCCCTGCTATCTCATTTACAAGAAAAATATAAAACTATGTACAAGCCTTCAAGACACCTTGCTGTGGATGAAAGTATGGTTGCTTTCAAAGGTCGTTCATCAATGAAGCAATTTATGCCATTAAAGCCAATAAAACGAGGCTTTAAAGTTTGGGCTTTGGCTGATTTTCAGAGTGGATTCTTATTAAACTTTGACGTGTATACAGGGAAAAAATCAGACGGTAATGTTGAATATGGTTTAGGAGAAAATGTTGTTCTTTCGCTAACCGATACATTAAAAAATAAATTTTTTTGTATTTATTTTGACAATTTTTTTACAAGTATACCACGCATATCTAAACTTTTAAATGATAGTTTGTTTGCTTGTGGCACATTTAGAGTCAATAAAAAATTTTACCCTAAACATTTAATGAAAAATGATAAAAAATATATGCCTGGTGATATAGAGTATGCACAATCAAAAGACATTAGTGTGATGAGATGGAAAGACAGAGGAGCAAAATCAGTTACATTAATTAGTAATATGCATAATGCATCAGAGTCTACTATAGTCAACAGAAAAAATAAAAAAGGAGAAAAAATTGCAGTGATGTGTCCTGTAGGTATATCTGATTACAACAAGCATATGGGTGGTGTGGACAAATTCGACCAATATTCGGCTAATTATTCAATATCCCAAAAGTCTCGTCGTTGGTGGTTGAAGTTATTTTATTACATGATTGATACTGCTGTTGTAAATTCATTTATTTTATACAAAGAAAGTTGCAATACAATGAAATAAAAATATATTAATCAATTGGAATTCAGATCAAGACTTACTGATGAGCTTATAAGTGATTTTAGTTCTAGAAAAAAACAGACTTTATCACCTCAAGATAGAATTATAAAAAAAAAAAATTAAATTGTCCAACATAAGTCCATCATTTAAAAATGTTGAACATTTACCAAAATTTATAAAAAAATATAGGCGTTGTAAAATGTGTAGTACTAAAAAAAATGAAAAAAGGTCTAATATAGTATGTATAACTTGTGAGGTGACTCTATGTAAAAATTGTTTTGAACTATATCACAAACAATAACTTATCAAAACACATAACATATGTTTATTAATTTTTTAACTATTATGTTTTTATTTCTTATATATATATATATATATATATTTATATTATATTATTATATATAATTTTAATAAAGTTAAGTTTGTTTTTATTTCTTATATACATATATTTATATTATATTATTGTATATAATTTTAATAAAGTTGAGTTTGTTTTTATTTCTTATATACATATATTTATATTATATTATTATATATAATTTTAATAAAGTTGAGTTTGTTTTTATTTCTTATATACATATTAGGGTGTCCCTTATATATAGAACAATTTTTTGTTTTAGAAAATAGTCCCGCATACCCCCTAATTTTTTTCCTTTTGGTCTTAAACTGTTGTAAATGAAATATTTTCTCTCTAGGATAAAGTTAACCCGTGCCGAATTCTATTCAAAATTGGTTTATACGAACTCTAGTATTTCCGTTAAAACAGATACATTTCTTGGGCACCTCAACATTTTTCTTGGCTTAATTTTTTAAGCTACTGACTTACCAGATTTTTTACTACATTTTTGTGAATAATTTACAAAGATCTGTATAAAACGTGATAATACTTAAATTAATTGACTACTATTTCAGAATATTGTTATTTAATATATAAAAATCAATATTTTATTTTATTAAATGAACATTGAACATGGATTATTACAATTGGTATTTTCTCTTCAAAGTTTCTTTTTTGCAATCTGGATATATTTTTTGGTGTTCACTAACACATCGTAACACAAACTGCTTTTGTTCTTCATCTGCTGTGAGTAGACCGCAAAAATCCTGCATTAATTACACAGCTCTCTCCGCTGTATCGTTAACTCCTTTTAGGCATGAAACGACTTCTTTTGCTTGAATGAAATCCTTATTTATCTCCCATGAAGATATGGATGCCTGAAGAAATTGATCATTGAGTTCTAGGTGACTGAACAAATTCTTACTCTTCAAAGATACAAAGTCATCTAGGATCTTCTCTAAAAAAAGAAAAAATAACGAAAATAATTAAAATAAATTTATAATATAATACTTATTGATAGTGTTAAAGTGATAATGGAAAAGTAATGTTAAAAGCAATATTATTTATACAATAAAAATAAAATATTTTAAATGAAACGTTTTTCCAATAATTTTTATTAGAACTTACCATAAAATGGACCTGTCAGTTCTTGAACGGATGGGATAAACCTGTTTCCAGACGTGACTGGATACTCTCTATGGAAATTTTCAACCATTCTTGCTTTTGTAGCTTGATCCACTAAATCATCAAAAAGTCCTAAGGCTGCTGTTTCGTCTGTTAAATACCAAAGATGCTGACAAAACTTTTTTGTTGCTGCTTTTGATATAATTTCATCCACATTCTCGTAGGTCTTGATAGTTTTCAGGAAGTCTAAATCTTGCTGAGGAGCTTTCATTGCAGATGTGCAATTCAGCCATGGCTTAGAATAACACATAACAATAAAACTACACACATCCAGTAGAACTTATTTGTCTTTTTAGGGCAGACTAAACTGTGCGCTAAGTAGAACAATTTTCAACGAATACAATGCTCTTGCCATCCATCGTGCTTGGTGCATTGGATCAGGTGGTCTTATTTTCAATATTTTATTTTTATCTCCTCCCAAAAATATAATAGATAGCTCTACTAATTCACGATAGTCATGTCTTAAGTCTTTTTTTAAAATTTCAGATCGATAATAATTGAGCAATGTATTGACTTCATACTCAGTCCAAAGAACTGTTACACTGTTTGTACATAATTCAAAATTACCGGGATCAATATTTTTCCAATTTTTCCTAAACTTTTTAAAAAGAGGTATGTCCGGACTTGAAGTGACATGTTGAATTTTAGCCTCAAATACTGTTTTCAATACAAGTTCATAAATGTAATGACGACAACCAAAAATTAACAACTCCCTCTCTAGTTTCTGTTCCAACAACACACATGCACCATTTATACGTCCTGTGTTGGAAGCCGTTGTGTCGCAACAAAGAATTTGAACTCTTTCTGTCAGATTCCAGTCTGCAACTGTGTTGAAGACCGCATCAGCCTGATTTTTGCCACTTGAACTTTCCAATTTTGGTACTGCCAAAAGCTGCTCTTTCATACCAAATGAAACTAAAATGGGAAGACGTTCTTCTTTAGAATTTTTCAGACTTATTTCTGGTAACATTTTGCCATCCCAGTGTACAGTCACTACTTTGGGAATCTCATTTTGAAAATCACGTTTGATGAATACAGCTCGTTCTTGGCGAAGTTTCGTTCTAACTCGCTGGATAGTTGACTTGATCACCGGAAAATCATCAGTATCAAATCCCAGAGCCTCAATAGTCGCTTTAACAATGAACACTGAGTCTCTTATGCTTAATTGACACCTATCAAGTGCTGACACCAATTTAATGGTAATAAAATTTTTCCTGCCACGTTTTGCCTTCATTGACATTTCTGGGGATTGTTCTGGGAGTTCAAAATCATCAGAGCTGAGAGAATCACTTACGTTATAGTTAACGACTGACGAAGACATGGAAACAGTGTTGAAGATTTTTTGTCTACGATTTTCTTTGGCCTCAGCCCTTTGAATTGCTCGTTTTTCTTTTTCAGTGAACTTCCTGTCAACACCACCCAAGCTACCAGGCCGGCCTGGCTCCCTTTGACGCTGTAAAAAGATTTTATCTTCTTCCAGTTTCATAAGTTCGAGAGCACTATCGTGTGCTATATCAAAAATGTAATCTAGCTTATTCACAAAATCATTCCTTCGATGCTCGAAGATTTCTTGAGTTTTATTTGCATCTTTTTGAAGATTTCTCCAGTTTTCGTACAACTTAACAAGTTTTTTTACACTATTGGGAAGAGCTTTCGTTGGAATTCGAGCCTTCTCCCAAAATATATTGCACTCTCAAACTGCCAAATTAGCACTTTCACTCAAAGATAATTTCACTTCACGCATGTTATAAAATAAAACAGCAAGCACTTGACGATTAGACGGAAGTTTAGCACCAAAAATTTGATGATTTACATTACCAACCAAAAATACTAGTCTTTTAGCACTACGTAAGCTTGACATATTTAATTGTAAAATAAACGAAAGTCGAACACGAAAACGAAACGCACCAGTACTACTGAACGGCTAACGAAGTATATAATATTACTATAATGATTTAATCATCGTATCAGATAAGTGAGCATAGCCAGTAAAGTGGTTGATTGCGTCGCGTAATACCCAAGATAAGTTATCGAACAATACAACAATAAAAAATATAAATTCGATAAAAGATAAAACTAAGCCGCGACACGTGTCGACATCGGCTGTCTGCGCTGTACTATTATAACCAATGATCATTATTATTATATCTATTATTTTTATTATTAATATGATAAATACTATGGATTTAAAGAATATTAATAATTTAAAATATATTAGTAATAATAATAATGTTGTCGTTTATAAATCAAATATTCTCAATCCGCAGCACAGAGCGTCGAAAATAATTTATTTTTCAGCTAAAAATAACTGTATACAAAATCCAAATATATCATTAAAATTGATAAATATTACTGAATAACAGTGTATAACTTTTATTATGTTAAAAAAAATAAATGTAATGTTTAATTTCAATTTTGAGTAATTTTTTTTTCTCGAATAGCTCAATTTATATATATATTTATATATATCAACTTTGATGATGATTCGGCACAGGTTAACTTTATTCCAGGAGAGAAATATTTCATATTCGGTAGTTTCAGACCAAATAGAAAAAAATTAGAGGGTATGGGTTCAAAAAAAAGGAAGTTCAGAAATAAGGGGCACCCTAATACATATATTTATATTATATTATTATATATAATTTTAATAAAGTTGAGTTTGTTTTTTTAATATTTTTGTATTATTTTTAAAGAATTATATTTATTAATATTCAAAATTCTTCAATTTTTTAAAAGACAGTTGTTTTTTTTAGTTTTATAAAATAAAAACTGGGTATATTTCCTTAGGTGGGAAATATATAGCCATTGCCCATTGCAGTTTTTATATACCGTAGAGGGGCATTGGGATACTATTTTCCCACCACTTTTCCAACTATGCAAAGCATATTAACATTTTTCCAATATTTTTCCCAAAATCCAAGAACTCTAAACCATATGTGTACCAATTTTCAGAATCATTGAATGTTTTATTAGGTTCTGCCCTATAAAGGGTTAATTAACGTTTACATACAATTTCGGTAATTGGTTAAAATAGTTTTAACGATTCTCTTATCGAGGATATTGTCCACTATTTCTTATTACCGTGCTTTATTTTAACGGAAATTTTTTTTTTCGCTCTACGATTATCATTATTACTACGTGTCGTGCACGATGGATCGTTTTTTAATTAAGAAACGTAAATTAAGCGAAGAATTGCCTGGTCCAAATAATGCTCATAGAGTTGATGTTGAGGAATTGCCTGGTCCAAGTTGCAATCAGTGGCGTATTTGAGGGGGGGGACAATGGGGCGATCCCCCCCGAGAATTTTTAGAACAAGAAAATTTTATATAACTAATGGGTAATGGGTATAGTATTTTGAGTATTTCATTAAAAAACAAAAATTCCGAAAAATTGTGTTGATGATAACAAATTATTGGTAAAAATCACGGTTATCTAGATAACTGTGGTAAAAATGTACACACATTTTTACCATGACGACATAATATGTACCACAAAGTTTGTGGTACTTATGTTGTCATGTAGATCACTGGCAAACTAGATCCCCATGGGTCATTAGTCCCCGGTAACCTAGTTGATTATGTTTAAGTCG
Organism: Sipha flava; assembly: GCF_003268045.1. Lineage (NCBI taxonomy): Eukaryota > Metazoa > Arthropoda > Insecta > Hemiptera > Aphididae > Sipha > Sipha flava. Next base: position 21,455 of record NW_020272343.1, read on the forward strand.
ATTCAAAGAAAACAAATCTTTAACTTAAAAATTTAATTTAACGAAATCGAGTATATTATATAAATATATTTATTGTATATTTATATATTTGGGCACGATACGATTGCGCGCGGTCCTTATCAGCGGTACCTTTTTAAGCGTACGATTGCGCGCGCTATATTATTTTAACTTTTAAGCAACGTTGCCAAATATATAGGTCCATGGTAAATCCGTACGATACCATAGTAGATTATAGTAGATTATTTATTACTTATTTTTGCCGATATCAGACAAACTTCCCATCACTAAGAATGAATTGATTATATTATCAAAAATATTATCTTTATTGTAAATGTCCATACATATAAGAATATACTATAATCATGCATGATGTGACTATCAATTATCAGCTGTGTTCGGTGTTTGAATTGTGTCACAGTGTAAAATTTTGTGTTGATTTTTTAAAAATGGAAAACGAAATTCGACGTATTACATCGGAGAGGGGAAATGATTTGTTGCTAATCAATGGGCACAAATTTAGGTATATCAGGCAGCGGGCTGATGGATATGTAAGATGGAGGTGCTGTAAAAAACAGTGTACGTCCACAGTGTTGATGACGATTGATGATTTAATTATAGAAAATGCTAGGGAACATAACAATCCTGTTGATCCGATACAAAAAATTGATCGACAAGTATTGAGAGAAAGTTGCAAGCGAAAAGCTACAAGTAATATATCTACCTGGCCAATAAAGTTAATTAGAAATGAACTTATGAATAGCGTAAGTACTGAATTAGAACATAAAGATTTAAAATCGGTTAGAAAGGCAATGTATATTGAACGAAGAAAAAATCTCCCTCCCTATCCAACATCTTCTGAAGATGCAATTACAAAAATAAATGAATTTCAAGATGCAGATTTTTTAATGTTTAGAAGGAAAAAGTTTGTACATTTACCCGAAGATTCTACTTTTATTTGTTTAACCACTGAAGAAAATCTTCAATGTCTGACCAGTTGTACCGATGTATTTACAGACGGAACATTCGAATATGCTCCAAAATTTTTTTTGCAATTATACACCATGAATGGTTATAAAAATGGCATTTACGTACCTTTGGTGTATTTTTTTTAAATGATAAATTTAAAAATGCATATATTAATGTATGGAAGTATTTAATCAGTATATACGAAAAACAATCACTTATTTTTAAAATTAAAATACTTCACATTGATTTTGAAATTGATGATATTGAAGCAGTAAAAGAAGTTTTTCCGGCTGTACAAATTAAAACATGCCGTTTTCACTTGGGACAAGCTTGGTGGCGCAAAGTAAGTTGAGTCAAATAAAAATATTTTTAAAAATTACAATGTCAATAATCAAAATTAATTTTCAGATTAATGGTGAATCAAAATTAAGAACGGCATATAACGATAAAAATAATGATTTACAAATATGGCTCATATCATTTTTCGGACTTTATTTTATTACTCCAGATGATGTCGAAGATGCTTTTGTCGAACTTATAAGTGTATGTCCAAATATTTCAGTTGGACTACTTTTTTCGGATTATGTTTTGGAAACGTATATTGAACCGGGTTGTTTATTTCCACCTATTTTATGGGCTGAAACACCATCATCAAATCCTAGGTAAATATTTATTAATAATAGTTTTAAAAAAAAATGTGTTAACTATAATATTATATTATTAATTTTTAGAACTACAAACGGGGCTGAAAGTTTCCATAGTACATATAATGCACAGTTTAATAATGTTCATCCACCAATATTTGTCGTTATAGCTACCCTTATGGAAACTCAGGCAGAATCAGTTACCAAATTATTAACCATTTCCAAAGGTTTAATAAAACCAGAATCGAATGAAGAATCAAGGAAAATTGAAAATTTGAAAAATGAACACAAACATTATGTAAACAATAAAACACCAGAAAATTTACTTAAGTATTTGGCCATAGTTGGAAATAGGTATCGGGGGTTTAAAATTTAATTTTATAATATTATATTTTTTCAATTATTAAATTTTTTTTTTTTATTTTTTTTTTAAATAACATTTTTTTAATATTATTAACTTTTTGTATTTTTATTATTTACGTAATACATTTGGCAACGTCACACCCAATTTCACGCACAATCGTACGCCTTTGAGTAATTAAAATGTTGTCTTTTGTTATTCTGGCACTGCGCGCAAACGTATACCTAAAAAGGTAAAACGCGCGCAATCGTACTCCGCCGATATATTTACATTGCTTAAAATTAAAGACTTGTTCTTTTTCTTAAATTACATTAAAAACTAGCTTATAATTCTTCTCTTTGCTTACTTTTGTTGCTTTTTTTTGTTAGATTGAAAACATGATTAAGATCCAAAATGGGGCAAGAACGCTTGACTGGTTTGGCTTTGCTAAATATACATCATACTATAACTATATCAATAGATGATGTTGTAAATAGATTTGCTAATAAAAAAAATAGAAATATAGATTTTGTTTTATAAAAATGTTGCTTCTTTTATCATATTTGTTTAACTTATTACTTCATAGATTATACAGGTGCAATATAAAATTCATTATGTCTTGGTAAGTTTGTGTGAGTAGTTGGGTAAACTCTTTTTAAATTCCCCCCCTCCCTCGACATGAACTCTCAAATACGCCACTGGTTGCAATCCTCCTAATGTTGAGGTGAGTGTGAGTAAAAATGCTAACGTACGATCAAAAAATATTATTCGACAATATCACGAAGCTATTTTTCATTTGGTTTCACTTCGAGTGGTGGAGAAATACCTATACCTCAATGCCTTATGTGTAGTTAAAAATTATCTAATGAAAGTATGGTACCAAGTAGGCTGAAAAGGTTTATCTGAACCTCCACAAAACTACTAAGCCACAGATAGCGCGTTGGTACGAAGTTTTACAGGAGTTTGATTTCGTAATAAAGTTCCGTCCGGGCTCACGAATGGGGCATGTAGATGCTCTAAGTCGAGTTGTTCATGTCGAGGACGAACCTAGGTCTGTGGACGAGGACATTTCAGAGGGGATCGACGTATTCACTGCAATGACCAAACAAGAAGCGGTACGTATAATGCAGGCCACCGACCCGCACGTGAGGAGCTTGATCGAGACACAAAAAGATAATCCCAGACGTCCCAACAGCCTGAGTGAGTATGAAGTGATAGACGGTATCTTGTATAAGCAGTACGACAGGCGACCGTTATTAGTGGTTCCGAAATGTATGAGAAAAGGTGTAGTGATCGAAGCCCACGATTATGGTGGTCACTTTTCGGTGGACCGTACTGTTGCACGTATTGTCGCTGACTACTGGTTTGCCGGTATGAGGCGTTACGTGAAGCATCACATTTCAATGTGTGTTGACTGTCTAGTTCACAAGAAACCAGCTGGCCGTAGACCAGGCGAGCTGCATCCAATACCGCCGGGAGTACGTCCGTTCCAGGTCATACACATTGACCACCTGGGCCCGTTTGAGATCACTCCGTCAAGGAATCAGTACCTATTGGTGGTCATCGACAACTTAACAAAGTATGTGCAACTTTATCCATGCAGGTCAACCAATACTGCAGCTGTTCTGCGCAGTATGGAGAAGTTTTGTGCAGAACGAGGAATACCTGACCATATCATATCTGATCGTGGTACATGTTTTACTGCACATGCATTTGAGGCTTTCTGTCAGAAGAATGGTATACGTCACACACTTAATTCAACCCGCCACCCCCAAGCGAACGGGCAGGTAGAGCGAACAAATCGAACAATTTTACCAATATTAAGTGTTTCAGCAAAGAATCATGGCGACTGGGATTCACACCTAAGACACATCGAAAATATGTTAAACACTGCGCCAAATAAATCAATTACCAAAACGCCGTTCGAGACTTTACATGGATACTTACCACGATTCAAAAACAACGTATTCTCATCAGTCAGTCTGACGAAGAATGATTGGCAAGATCCTAAGGTGTTACAGTCACAGGTGAGACGTGAAATTGTTGAAGCACAGGAGAAAATGAAATTAAAGTTTGACCAGAAACGCTGCCTTGGAGTAAAATATGAAGTAGGCGAAGTGGTGCTGATGCAGAAACAACCAGATCCATATCTATCGTCCAAGTTACAACGCAAGTATCGAGATAGACCCTTACAAATCATTGAAGTATTGCTTAGTGACACTTTTAGAGTGGCTGAGTTGTCAGGTCAAGGTCGGACGACATATGCAACCACAGCCCATATGACACAGTTGAAATCATGGAAGTTTCTGGATGCAGATCAGGACGAGCAGGCAGATCAGGACGAGGAGGCAGATCAGGTCGAGCAGGCAGATCAGGACGAGCAGGCAGACCAGGACGGGGATGCAGATAATGAGGTGGCCTGTCAGTCGGTTCACGCTCATGACACTAACAAAGCAGTATCATCTCAACCTGTGTTTCAACCAGCCAATGAAGTAGACCACGGAACCACTCCCGGTTCAAGACTTCGAAAACCACCCAATTACCTTAGGGATTACTATTGTTAAACACTCTAACCATTTAACTTTAAGTTAGGGCCCTGTTAAAATTTTTTTTTTTTTTTTTTTGATTGGTTTTGTTATGTTCCCTAATACATAAGAGTTTGGGGCCTACTCTGATTACAGTTAACTATTTAATTTTTCAAGGCTGAGTTTCTTTTAATTTATGTTTATAATATATATATTGTCTATTTTAAAAGGGGTTAGTTGATTATAATTCGACGGAAGACATATAATTATTCAGTCTAAAAGTCTATGAAAAGTTCTGTTCCTATTATAAATTATATACTTAATTAGTTTGTTAATGTGGTACGTTTTATAAATTGTTTGTCTACTGTTCAGAGCAGAGTAGTTTGTTCAGTATTATATTTTTTTTTTAATTATGTTAAATTTATGTATATATTATTTGTATTAGCTTGAAATTTTGTAAGATTGCAAGGAGTATGGCCCGAGGGCGGACCATAAGTCAGAACGGTCGAATGTTAGCTATTGGCTACACTGACTTTGCCGTTCTGCTAAGGTTTGCCCAAAGACCTACCCTCCCTCTTTGGCTACACTATAGTGTAACTGCCACAGGCTGTTTGTTTACCTCCGTAGATTTTATATCGTATGTTAATCTTTGAGACATGAGTTAACACATGTTACCTCCATCTCCATAAGACCATAACGTTTCTGTGACATTTAAAATTTGAATTTTTTACGTGATTTGTTTCACTTTAATATATATTTTAGTATTGAACATGGATTCAATTGACATAGCCGAAATTTTAAATTCTGATTTTGAATATGAAGATGACAGTGATAAAGATAGAACTTGGCAATTACATAGTCCAAAATATTCATCAGGTAAGTAATAATATTATAACTATTTAAATATTTTCAATCCTAATTTTATAATTTTTTTGTTTATAGATTCATTTGATAGTGATTCTAATGCTGACACAGTTCATAACCATAATCTTATTATTAATGATATGTACCTCAATATCTATCTTATACATAAAAATATATGAAGTATTAGCTGTAGATAAATATATTAAATTTGTTTTAGATGATGAATTATCTGGAATAAGAGTACTTAGTCATGAAAATATGGACACATTATCTGGTAAATATATCAATCATCAAGTGCAGGCAATACATTTGTATTCCATTTTATTTATTCTGTTATTATTCTAAATATTCAAAAGTATTTTAGTACTTTATTTTAATTTTAAGAGTATTAACTAAAAACAATTTTATTATTGAATCATATTATTAACTAACTCATATTTATAATATATAATAATTATAATTTATAATTATATAAAATTTTTCAGATATTTCTCATGTCAGTGCTTCTGATAATTCTTCATCATCCACGTCAACTGAGAATTACACCAGCTCAACAAGTTTCTCATCAATGGAGACAAGTTGATAACATTATAAATAATTTACCATTCAATTTAAATAAAAACTTAATAGGTTTGAACCCAGACCTCATCGATACATTAACAAATGGATTTCCATGGGATTTTTACAATTGTATCATTAATGATAATATAATAAGTAAAATTGAATTAGAAAAAAATAAATTTGCATCTCAAAAATTGATGTCAACAAATATTGCCCCATACTCATATATAAAAAAATAGTATGACACTGATGAACATGAAATTAGGCAACTATTTGGACTCTTAATATGGACAGAGTTAGTTTCTCTCCTATCATATGGGCTATCTTGGAGCATATCAGATATTTTTTCTACTAAATTTGGGACAATAATGAGCCTAATCGTTTTGAAGCTTTAATGCAAATGTTACACTTTTCGGATAATACATGTGCTGATCAGTCAAATAAGTTATACAAATTAGGGACTCTTTTTGCTGACGTTATGTTAAATTCTAATTATTTTATGCAACCAAATGAAGATATGTGCATTAATGAATCATTGGTGAAATTTATGGTAAACTTGCCAATATATAAAAACAAAAAAGATAGATTTGGCATAAAAGAGTTTAAATTGTACATTTTTCCCTGTTATACCATAGCTATAAAAATATATTATGTATATTTTATTAATATATAATCTGGTAAAGAAGTATCAAATGTTCAAAATATTGGAAGTGTTGGGACCAACGTAGTGATAGAATTAACTGAGCCATACCTTGACTGGGGCAGGTCACTATATGTAGATAATTGGTATTCCAGCATTGAACTGGCAGAACTTTTACAATCGAGGAAAACACATCTTAGAGGAACTTTACGAAGCGATAGGAAATCAAACCCTAAAGAATTGAAAACAAAAAAATTAAAAAAAGAAGAAATTACTTCAATGTGAAACTCATCAAGTGTTCTAGTGCTCAAAAGGAAAGATAAGCGTGACTTATTAATGATTTATACAAAGCATAATAGTAATATGGTAGACTTGCAAATTCGAGGAAATTAATAAAAAAGCCAAAAGTAGATGTAGATTACAATATTGGCATAACATCTATTGATTTGTCAGATCAAATGAGTTCTTACTCCAATCCACTCCAACGCAGTCTTAAATGGTATAGGAAAGTAGCATTAGATACACTATTAAATGTTGGTGTTATTAATGAATAGGTTCTTTTTAATAAAATAACATCATGAAATATGTCTGTTACTCAATTCAGAGCTAAACTTGTGAAACAAATGATAAAAAAACCAACCATCATTCAAATAGCAACTATTAACAATCAACATGTATTAGAGATATTTGAAAGAAGTAGATGTGTTAAATGTTATGCCAAAATAGTTTTATCAAAAGGTAGAAAATATGCCCAAAGTCTTTCAGCAAAAATTAAAACCTTATGTGTTGCATGCAACAAATACTTTTGTTTTAACTGTTTTTTTGAACATAAATTTGCAAATAAGTAGTATGTACATATTTGTGTATATTTGTTGTTACATCATTATTATTCAAATTTTTTAAATTTTGGATAAATTTTTCATTATTTTGTTATTTTGATTGTGAAGTCATTATTTACTATTTATTACTATTTTTTATTTATATTTTACTATTTATTATGCGCTCATGCTCAAAATTTTTTTATCAATGAGTAAAAATATGCTCAGATTAATTAAAAAAGTTTATATAATATTATTTTTAATTTATAACATATCCTAAAAATAATTCTCGTGTATTTTACTAATGATAATAAGAAATAAAAAGATGAGATCCAATTTTGGATCATTAAAAGTAAACCTTTGAAATCAAAATTATTATTATTAAATTATGTGTGTTCCGCTATGGATAGTGAGTACACCCAGCTTTTGTATCGCACAGAAGTAAGATGGCTATCTCGTGGACGTGTCCTACAAAGATTTTATGAACTTAGAGAGGAGTTATTATTGCTTTTTACTTGTGAAGAATCACAATATGCTGATTTTCTCAGTAATGATTCCTGGTGTGCCAAAGTAGCCTTTCTAGCAGATATATTTGAAAAACTGAATTACTTAAACAAGTGCATGCAAGGAAAGCAAGAGAATATTCTCACATCTACAGATAAGATCAGTTCATTTCAACAAAAGTTGTTACTATGGATTTCAAAAATTGAAAAACAGACAAATTGGGATATGTTTGATCTTGTCAAGAACTGTCACATTAATTCAGATCTTAAAAACTTATTTTTAAAATGTCTACGTTTGCTTTATGAAAATATAAAAAAGTATTTTCTGTCTTTGGATGTCTCATCGATGGATTGGGTGAGAAATTCTTTCATTGACTCAGCATATGAGACTGCACTGTTTACCACTGATGAAGAAAGTGAATTGATTGATATAAAAAATGATCGTGGTCTTAAGCTGCAGTACTCTAAATTAGTTGAAGATACTGCGAGAGAGCAAACTTATAAAAAATCAAAATAAATGTAGATGTCTCATCTTTTTGGATAAATGAAACATTATTTCTTATCACATAAAAAAAATGGGGGGGGTACTCATCATAAATTTCTCAAAAAAATTTTTAGCCTCTATAAACGTGAACCACCCTAATATATATATATAACTTACAAAACATTATATTGTTTATTTAACAGTATATATAATTTTAAGATGTATAAAATAATAACACATTATAAATATATAATATAATTTACAGCTTTAAACAAAATTAAAAAAAAAAGTAAAAAAAAAAAATCGAAGTCAACACCACGACAGTTCAAGACGAAGGTGATGATGAATTAGCGCAGTGCCGACATAATATAAACCGCGAACCCAAGACATATTGATTGCTTATAATAGATTCACCTTGATATCTTTGTGCATCTAAAGTGCGAACAATAATCTTCCGTAATTCGTACAATTCGTTAACATCCATCAAAAGTATGTCAGAACATTTTACGTGTAATGGTTTATTAATTCAGCAAACGAACCACGGCAACGGGTCTATGCGGCATATCTATTGTATGATTAACAAGTGGATAACGAAAATTTAACCTTGCCGAACACATATGATAGTTTTAAACAATTAATTAATATAACTAAAGCTTTAATTATAGCTATTAAAAAAAAAAAAAAAAAAAAACGTAATTTGATATTTAGCTTTTAATTTATAATGACCGTTAGCCATAGTGTTAATAACGTCATTCATTACGTATCTCATATCGTCATCTGCATTAAAAACTAATTTATTAGTGGTTTTTGAAAAAACTATATGTTTATTTGATTGAATATAATTCATATCACAATATGCTATTATTTTATAAACCGATTTATGTTGAATGTGTGCATTCAATACTTCAATGTATTCATCTATTTTTAAATGTTTATCAATTACACATTTTTTAATACCTTTAGCTTTTTTAATTACTTGATCACCTACATTGTACGCATAGAGTTTTGATCGTAATGTAATAAATTCTAATATAATACGACATTTTAACTCATCTTTGAAGAACCCGGGCTGATTTTTACGATCTTCGCTATAACAATAATGGTCTTTAGGAAAATGTTATGTGTCGAAAAATGAAAATAAATCGTTTTTAATGTCTTTAAATAAATTTTCCGTTTTTATTTCATAAAAAAGAGAATCAGTATCAGTATAAATAATATTTAATTTATTTTTATATTTTTTGTTTCATTACGTTATAATGAAAATTATAAATAATTGTTTTAGAAATATCTAATATAGCAAACCTACATAAATCGGTTTATCGAATTTAATTGTTTCTTTATGCATGTGAACTGTCATTAAATCTTTTGAATATCTCGTTCTGTCTTTAAAAAAAAGGTTTCCTCATTAATTTATGTGCTTTCTCTTTACTACTAACTAATTTAATCGACATTCGTTTCCTTACATTTTCCAAACACGCTATTAACTAATAGTTTCCAAAACTGTCTTTCAAATTCATTTTCGGATTTAGCTCTCTTATTAGTACAAAGTTCAACATATGATCCTATCCATTTAGATTGCTTAAATCGGATTATTCTATGAACTTTTGTTACATTTATACCATTAGCAATAGTTTGTTTCAAATTTCTATAATGAACCACATAATTTTTATTCGGAGTTAATGTTGTGATAAGTTTTTTCGCTTTAGAATTTGGTGAATAATTATTATGAGATAAAAGCGGGAATTCGTTATGTATTTTTTGTAAGGATTTAGAATAATCAGTATCTACCTCTAGAATATATCCATACTCAGAATTATCGTCGATTTTTGTCACATTTAATGTTAAATTTTCAAACCATTCAAAATTCTGGTAGGGTAGTGCAGAAAGCATAGACTTTCCATAAAGATTTACACAGTCGAAATAAGCTATCCACGTATTCGGTTTATTTTCATTAAAATCAACATTTTCAATATTTGGTATATAAGCCTTTACATATCTTTTAACCGACTGACAAATACCTCCTCGTATCCCTTCTTCTAACATAAGTTGCATATTATAACATTTATGACGTTCTAATTTAACCTCTGTATGTTTCAACACGCATTGGAATGCGAATTCTAGTGCAGTAATAAAATGAGAAGCATCTAATTTAAAGGTCAGTAAACAAAGATCTCTATAATTTTCGAATTTTCTAAAATCACATATTCAATATAAATTACTGTATTCTAATACATTTTATATATTAAATGCCCTCCAAACCTTCTGTACATGTAAATAATCTTCATCACTAACATTCTCATATTTTAATGAATTATATAATTCTTGTCTCGGGGGAAGGCAAGTATCATTTAATTTACTTAAATCAGAAATATATTCGTAAGGAAAAATACCTGTTCGGGCTCGCCAGTAGTTTAAAAATACGCGCCAAACGCATGTCATTTGCGCCATAAGCTTCTCGAAGTTTCGAGAAGTTTCGTGGCACGCCCTCTCCCACCGGCCAGTCACCAGAAGACCGGTTCGGTCAACGGCCGCTTGGGTGGTGGGTTTTTCGCTCGCTGTGTTTTCCATCGCGCCAAATATGTGGATTTCACTTCGCTCGTATGCGTCGCCGATGACACGACGCGTTCTTGGGAGTTGCTGTGATTGCCGTTTTCTTTTGAACTGACTGCCGTTTCGTCACGCCCGGAGGCTTTGTTTTATTTGTATCATTTTGCCGTGTCGTCGGTCTTTTATTGGTTGTCGACTTTGTGTACTGCGACCGGTTGCTGCGGAGCTATCGTCGAACTGCATCGCGGACGTGGTCCACGGATTGGCAGTCATCTGGGCCTTTTCTCGAGCCAGAGTCTTCATCGTGTACTCCAAAGACTTCAGGTAGTCTCCGGTCCGTCGCACGTGTATTAACACGGCCGCGTGGGTGAAACCGCACGGTATGGGGTTACCACAAGGTAGATCAATGTCGCGCTGATGCGAATGATTTTTATTATTCTTATTATTATTATTATTATTTATTTCGATTAGCGCATCTGCGGCGCAAGTTTATGTAGTTATTTTGTTTTGTATAAAGGCGCCTAATTATTTTTCAGCATAATATATGTACGTTTTGGCAATTATAAATCTTAGTGTTATGTGTTACTATTGTTGAACAAGGGTAACCTTATTCCAACACCCCGCGAGTTACGTCCGACAACTGCCGTCCTCGTAGGAGCGGACGCGGCGCAACATCAATACCTTTCCGAGTAACTAAATCTAAAGATGATTTAGAAAATATTTTCATAGTTTGTTTAAATCTTGTTTTATCCTCGGATAAATTGTTTGCTAAATCACATAAAAATTCTGACATAAAACGAAAGGAACTATCAATTTAATACTAAACTTGGGTGCAACTGTTTTACTAAATGATATATATTTTTCAGAAGAACTTGGTCTAAATTGGTACAAAAAAAAAAAATAAATAAGATTTGTTAAATGAAATTGTAGAATAAACAGAGTACAAATCTAAAATCAACTGTAAAGTGGTTAGATCTCGAACTTTTGTAAGGTTATTTTTTTTAAACGATTTAAGACATTATTTGAAACCTTTTTTCTTCGTCGATAATAATTTTTTCATTGGTATAATAGTTTGATAAAGACTTTAAATTTTAATACCTATATCTGCTGTTATGGGCTTCCATATATCATATAATATATAATAAATATATTTTTAATAATTGATATATTTTAATACGGGTTATGTATGATCATGTAATCGATATATTTAAATTTATACAAAACTAAAAGACACTGTAAAGTCAATGTAATATCATATCCTTTTATTATAATAATTATATGCTGGTCTATATAACAAGAAAAACTATGTAATAAGAATGTACGAATCGAATCAGGAATACTATAAATTACGAATGTGGGTATTACAAGGGCAACAACACACAAACAGCAGGTGCAAAGTTCTCAGAAACATGAGCCTACATTTCCTGAAAATCACAGAATAACAAGTTCAATGACGTCAATCAAGCAATATAAAAGAGGGACGCAAATGACTACAATTCAGATGAGATCTAGTCACGGAACTGCAAGTGTTGTGCACGTACTTGAGTTTAGCACAACTTATTATATTTAAAATATAATAAAAGAAAAAGGTACTGGTGCGAAAGGAAAAATATCTTTTGTTAAACGAAAATAAAGTTTATTAAATTTAAGACGAGGTTCTGCTCACGGACATTCACACTTAACGACTGCCCGCCAGTCGGGACCCGGGTACCGTGTGTGTGATCCAAAAGGGTTGTCTCAGCACATTCCTTACAGCCCGGTCTCGACTGCGATGCTAATACGCGGAATAGTGGTGACACAAACAATCACGTATAATTATAATATAATATACATAATACTATTCTGCTTACTAACTAATATAACAGGGGTTCTTAACACAAGCAACTTCACGTCACTCTATGTTAAAATTTGTTAAAAACTTTGAATGTTAAAATAAATGTAAAAAGTTAAAATCTTATGTCTAATTAATACAATTTAAATACAACATCGACTGCACTATTTGGAACCTCCCTGTGTTAGAAGCTGTAGTATCAAACACAAATACTTGGACTTTTTCAAGAAATTACCACCTTTGTAAAGTACTAAATACAGCTGAAGATATTTCATATCCTGTCCCAGAAGACATTTTGGGGACTTCAAGAAGTTGTTAAAAATTCATTACTGTTGCAATAATAGTCAAACGATCAATAGTATTCTTTCCGGTAAGGGCTGGGAGTATTTTTGAATCCTAATGAACTACAACATAATTTAAATTTTTTTCGTGAAATTCCGAATTAATATTTTTTGATTTTTTTTGTTGATAGGCTTCACGGGACTTTTTACTTGATGTTCGGTTTATAACATAAATATTAGAATCTAATGACAGTGTTTCTACACATGCAGTTAATAAATGAACAGCATCCCTATCACTTATTTTACATCAATTAAGAGTAGCTGATAATCTAGGCATTAAAAGTTTTATCCTACCTCTTTTATATTTTGATGGACCAGGGACTGGAGATAACTGTCTAATTACTTCATCTTTATTTTCCGATTCTTCAAAATTTGACGTTGATGAAGAAATTGAGTATGGTTCTAAATTATATTAAGTATAATTTGTTAATTTATATTATCACATTTATTAAAATTATTTTACAATTATAAATTACTTATTAAAAAAGTTTCTGGATGAGGTTTAAGCTTTTTATTGACAACTCGGTTATGGCGAAAAGAGGTGAAACAGGTTACTTGAAGAATTCAAGAAAATTTTCAAATATATTACCACCCACATAAATTCATTGCAGTTGACAAATCTATGATAAAGTTCAAAGGGCGATCAACTATAAAACAATACATGCCTAAAACACCAATTAAAAGAGGCTATAAAGTATGGTTGTTAGCTGATAAAAATGGGTATCTTTGGAATTTCGATTTATACACTGATAAAAGAGGTGACCCTGTCGAAACAAATCTTGGAGGTCGAGTAGTCAAAGATCTAACAAATCCATTACAGCATAAAAATCATAACTTGTACATTGATAATTTTTTCACAAGTGTAACACTTTTAGCTTATTTGAAATTGTTGCTGCCGTAACATAGCGGCCGGTCAACGACCCGAGCGTATCACCGCGGTCAGCTACACGCATGCATTACATAACACACATACTATCTGTTATCGTGAATTATATTGTAAAATTATTTAAAATTGTCGTGTGTGAATTATAATATTGTACCCGTCCGGCTGTCTGTTCCCGTCTACCGTGTGATACAGACCTCGTCAATTATTATGATTATATTATTATTAACCGTGTTTTTTTATTTTATTATTTATTGTTTTTGCATAATATATTGTACGAGCGCAAATCGCCGCTGATTATTATTATTCTATGTTAAATTTAATTGTACGTGTGTGTTATTAGTTTTAGTGAATTTTTTATATATAGGTCTTTGGTCATTTGCAGCTGGCACACCGTCAATTTTATAAGTTTATTTTCTATTATTTATTTATTGTGAATTAATTGATTATTGTTGGGCCAAAGGAGCCAAATTCTATTAATACATTATTATAATTTAAGCCATTTACGTGTTGCTATAAATTTTACTTGTTTATCATTATTATTGTTTCAACTTGTATTATTTATCTATTCATTATTACCTAACTTTTTTAAACATTATTATTTATTGTTGGGCCAGAAGAGCCGATTCTTATAATTATTTCTATTTTAGAATACACAGCAACAGTAGTTACCATCCTTGTGTACTATTTATTTCATTAGTTTTAGTTTCTTTTATTTTTTATCTTAGAATTTAAGTTACACACACACAAGTATTCACACCTTACACACACCACCACACCACATAGTCGGACGGTGCTTGCGCGGTTATCCCAAACACTACTGTCCGGTCTATACACACAGTTTACCGGCTGCGATTATACGTAAAGAGCGGCGTACACGACAATTCATCGTCTGGGTTATATTATTTTAAGCTCTCGGAGCGAACAGAAATCAAAAGGTATATTTTGCTGTGGAACTGTTAATAGTACTAGAAAATACTTGTCAAAATTAGAATTAGATAAAAATATGATTATGGGTGACATTGACTGGAACATGAGTGACCAATATCATATTTCAATCATCAAATGAAAAGACAAACGAGGAGTTACTTTGCTGTCCAATTTTCATAATCCTACTGATGTCGTTGAGCTAAAAAGAAAATCTAGGGATGGAACCACATCAATGATTCCATGCCTTTGTGTACTTAAGGACTATAATATGAACATGAACTACGTCGATAAATTTGATCAGTATAAAAAAATGTATCACATAGATAGAAAAAGTCATAAGTGGTGGCATCGCATATTTTTCTTTTTTTTTTTTTGACGCAGCTATTATGAATTCTCATATTATATATACAAAAATAACCGGAGAAAAAATAACATTAAAAAATGTTCGTCGTGAGATCTCAAAAAGCCTCGTTTCAAAAACATTTGTTCAAAAACGCCGATAGAAAGGTTCCGCATCACCATCGCCTATTTCCATAAAAAGAACATCTGTATCCTCATCTGTTCGCAAAGATCAATCAGCACATGAGCCAGAATGGACGACAAGAAGAAGATGCGCCCACTGTTAGCACTAAAGAAAAAGAAGTTCGCACAGATTGGAAATGCACCATATGTGATGTACCACTTTGCATCCCTAAGTCAAGAAATTGTTTCAATAACTACCACTCATGTTAAAATGTAAGTATTTTAATGTATTTCTTATTTAAAATAAAAAATATTTTAAATTTTATGAAATTTGATAAATTTTTTATTTTATTTCAGTGCAAAAGGAATAAAGAAAAAATATTGTTGATGCTGCACAGCGGGACATATTTTAACCCACTTCTTTTTTATGAAAAAAAAAAAATAATTTTTTTTAGTTTTTAATTTTTGAACATTTAACTATAATCAACAAACAGTATTTTGTTGTAAAAAAAGTTAAAAAAAGTTTGAAAAAAATAAAAAATTAAATTTGTGCGCAAGACGGGTTTTTTCATTTATTAAAGTCTCATGCCTCAAAGAGTTAACGGTTTAATCGAAGTGCGCGAAACGGTTAACCTTTCTCTCGTGGAAAAGACTACAGAAACTTTCGTACAGGCTCAATAGCAGCAAAAATTGAAAATAAATTTACATTTTTCGTGTCTTTCCATGTAATCGCGATTATATCTGTATTTCTAATATTAGTGACACAATAATCATATGTTTCTCTGGGTTTTTTTTAGCATAAAAACGGGCAACATTACATTCTTGAGTCTATTTCTTCGTACAGTACCGAGGGAGAGTGTATGTTCTTTTTTAAAATAAACTAATAGTGGTAAGATTGTTTAATAGTTATCGAAAAACAATTTATAATTTTGACGTTTAGGTATAAATCTTGCTAGACAAACTACTACATTAGCGTTGGAACCTAAATCTGGTTCATTTATATTTCGTAATTTTGAATTGTTTTCTTGGCCGGTAAAAAGTTCAAAATTATAAGCAGAACCGGAGGCACCACTGAGAACGAACAATTTATAGCCCTACTTATGTGGCTTGTTGGACATATAAACTTTGACCGAGCTTCTAGCTTTGGTACTACAAATTTGCTCGTCAACAGCTAAATATTGTTCTAATGGAACACGACTAAAACTGTTTTTTAATGTTTCTATAATAGGTCTTATTTTGTGACTTTTATTTATCGCGATTTGGTCTACGTCTCTCAAGTGTATTATCATTTAAATGTAAATAACATCTAATTTTTTCAAAAATATTCAGGCTCATTGTGTCTTTGATAACTTGATTCCCCAAGTATGGTGCCCAATACTTTCTAACGTTTGAAATATTTGTTATTCTCATTAGAACAAGTACCCCAATATATTTTTGAAAATCATTTGTAGACAATTTTAACGGATTAGATAAACTTTTTTGTGGACCATATTTATAAATTTCATCACAAATATGTTGCATCAAGTCTACGGTAAAAAGATATTTAAAAATTTGATAAGGTGTCTCTATCTAATTTCATAATATCTTCTGCTAAAGTTGAGTTTCCGAGAAAATTGGTATTTACAGGTGGAAAATTATCTTTTGACCATGTTATATATTTTATTTCAATCGGAATATGATTTTGAATAATAGGTGGTAAAGGATTATTACGTTTGGATTGATAACATTTTTTTTTTCAACGTTTTGGTAATGCACATGTTATTTGTTGAACATAAGATGTTGAGGGCAAAAATAAATCAGTGGTATTAGTTTCAATAACTGAAGTTTGAGGCTCAAAAATTGGAAGTTCAACTTTATCATCTAGAATTCTCTAAGTATTAAATTGTTCAAATAAAAGTTTTTCAAATTCCTCAATATTTGGTTCGTCTAATAAATTTGCATACTCATTCCACAAATTAACCTATTGATTTTCAACGTCACTCTCAATCTCAAACCCATCTTCTGACCCGGAAGGTATTTCAAGTAAATGAATAATTTCATTATCAACAATTTTTTTGTTCATAGTGGATAATAAGGAACTATAACTTACAAGTTACAGCATACAACTAAGGTACTAATCTTCACTTCTAGTTCATTGAATTTTAATTTCATTGAATTAGTTCAAGTAAAAAAAAAAAAAGGAATATGAAATAAATTGATAGCACAATATAAATGTGATTACGATAAGATTCCCTGAATGCATAGTGTTCTCTCTGGCAACATTGTCAAAAACAGTTATTTTTCAATAATCCGAATTGTCAATTGTTCCACAACCAAACCATTATGTCAATTACAGTGTTTTTAAATATTATTTATTATATAATATTAAATATTTTTTTAAATATTACTAAGATTATTAAACTCAGAGATATCTATATTATTTTGGCAATGGCACGGATGTATGTAGATAAGACTTGCGGAGTACAATCTGCGCACCGCACAAATTAATAAAAATGGCGTCAATATATAGATAAGATAATAATAATAAAAATACCACGTTTTGTGTATGAAAACAAAGTGTATGTAATAAACAAGACAAGGTAGAATAATAACAATAAGTCGAACTCGCGTGAGTCGATTGTCGAAGGTCGGTAAAACACGTGTGTAATGCGAGTAGAGACGTAAGGGCGGTCAAGTATCGCGTACGTGTTGTTCAGACGAACGGTCGAACGAGAAGGAGGAGCTCGGCGCGCGTAAACGGCCGCGTCGCCTCGGACGGTCGTGTTGGGATAAGGCAGTGTGACCAATCCGGCGGCGTCGAGAGTGGTGAAGGAATATGTGGCAGTGTGTCCGCCACTTTATATTAGATAACGAACTCCCGATATCACTTGAAGTACGCATTGATTATGTTATCAATTGTCCGCCATGTTTTGGGTTGGCAAAATATTGTATTAACACTATTCCCCATAAATCACAATATTAATTATACACTATTAAGTAACTAATATTTATTAAATATGCCTGTTTCTTGTGTTGCATATGGTTGTTCAAATTTCTTTAAAAGTAATTCCTCAATTCACTTTTTTCAGTACGTATGAAGTATAGATAATATGATTTAAAAACACCGCAACATTTACATTTTTAATTGCAATATATTGTCGAGGTCCGTCACTGTACGGCTCGACACGAGGTTGAAACGAAAGTGGATGGTCACAGAATGGGAAAAAAAAAACAACGGTGAGGCGGTAATGGCCGGTGGCCTTATATTGCGTGTACAAACACAAAAAAATTACTAATCGGTGGCGGTGCAACAAAAGTGCGACGGCACAGAACGCGTCAGTGTTAACAAGATGTAACAAAATAAGAAACAACAAAAAGAAAAAAAAACGATTGAATGAAATTGACAATGAGTGCAAATACAATGTACTGCGTATAGGACCGTTCAGGTGTACGGTGTTCAAAAAACAACCCGACCGGATCGGTTGGGTAGTATTCCGTGCGGGCGTCGTCGCGACCGTTCGCGTCCCCTGTCCATCGATGTATGGGGGGGGGGTGTCGCGGCGGCGTTGCGTGCCGCGGTCTGGTGGTTGATGAGAGAAACATAGGCGTGGTCGGCGACAGACGTTTCGATAACGGCTGTCACACGGGTCCACGTCATACTCCCCCCCCCAAACCGCCAGTCGTGGTATTGCTCCAGCATGGTAAGCTATCCACCCGTGTAAGATATGGAGGTTCTTTTGTGCGGTCCGTCTGTCATGAGATCCGGACTTCTGCGGTCGGCTCGGTAGACAGACTGGTCCCGTTGGTGTTTGCTGTTTAGGGGGTCGGTCGTGACACAAGGGGATGAGCGAACTCGTCCAGATAACCACATAGAACTTCGTTCATTAGCCGTACAAATGTCATGGGACTATTTTTGAGACCGAAGGGTAGTACTCTGAATTGGTATAGCCCCCTGCAAATCGGAAATGCTGAATATTTTCTAGCGTTCGGGTTAAGCGGTACTTGACAGTGTCCAGACTTAAGGTCCAGTACGCTAAAAACTTTCGTCCCCCTCATTTGCCTAATTAATTTGTTTAAATCTGGCATCGGGTACGCGTCAGACTCAGTTACGTCGTTCAGCCGTCTGTAGTCAATGCAAAGGCGGAGATATCCATCCTATTTCTTAGCTAAGACGACCGGGGCTGACCATGGGGAAATACTTGGTTCCACTAGTCCTGGTGATTCCATGTCCCTAATCATATTATCATTGATGGCTTGTTTAGCGGACGGGTAGGAGTACGGTTTGAGTGCGATGGGGGTATTATTTTTTAAAATGATGTCATGTTCTATTAGCTTAGTCCTATCACTGAATACATCCGCGTACTTTTCAATAATTTTAAGAAGTTCCGCGCGGGATTCCGGGTCGCCGGAGATTTCCAGGGTTGATAGGTCGGGAGCTGTGAGAGGGTTGTTTGCGCGGCCTTTTCAGCACGCAGTGGTTCTCCTCCGCGCGCCGAGGTGAATGGTACATGCGGCGTAATCCCAGGAGACTTCGTTTTCAACGAGAAAGTCATGTCCCAGTAGGACGTCGCAGTAAAAATCATCCATAATGGTGGCCGAGAAAGAGATATTGAGGTCGCCGATTTTTGTGTCGAAAGCGGCAGTCCCACTGGTTGAAGTGGTGTGACCGTCCGCCATTCGAACTAATGATGTTAGTCCATTTATGATGGTTCCGAATTTACGAGCAATGATTGGGCTTACATATGATTATTGTGTCTGAGAATCTAAGAGCGCTGTTACGAAGCTTGACGTAAACTCGAGTTCCACTGCTGGGGTGGGAATTTTGTCGGGGCATGTTCGATTAGCGTTCGAAGATGTGGGTGTCTCATTTGAGCGGGACAACTGGTTCTCAACCGCGGCGTTGGAACTTTTCACGGTGGGGTGAACCGCCATTACGAGTGCATCCGTGCCGGTTGCCTCTGTGCTCCGAGACTGTTCCACTTGGGCAGGCGAGTGTTCCGATAGGAACACAAAACGGCTTCGGCGTGGAAAAACCATTCACGTGGGGAGTGCCGCCAAAAATTAGGTAAACGCACTTGCGCGAAACTCGCGACGGATACGCCATCGGGCGGCGGGTTCGCGTTCTCGTTAGCCGGTGGTCGCTTCTCAAACTCGAGTGTGAGAAGGTCGCGTGTAGGACCGCCGGAATGCATCGTGCTTTTATAAAAATGTGAAAAGTCGAATGGAAAACACGAGGTCACCAATTTGTGGCTTTGGTTACTGCGTTGTAGTGTTTTTTCCCCCAACCACCAACGACGGTAGGCCACAACAGGGAAAAAGGTTACCTTAAGAAACTACGAGATGAGAATTAAATGTTTACGAAATAAGTTTATTGTACGAGAAAATAGTTACATGTGTTTGTTCACATAGCACCAACAAAATATATTTTTTGTCGCGTTGACAAACGTAAGCGTTGACGCGGGGAAAAATGACTGGAGGCGGTCGGCGAACGACCGCTGTTGAGATGGGCCACGACGAGCGCGGGAATTGCCGTGATAAGCGTAGTGGGGGTCGCCACAATACGTTCGTTATGCCGCGATTCACGCGTGCGGGCCGGCGGGTCGAGGTGTATTCGGAGACGTTAAATTTTAATCGTACTTCCTAATATTATTGCCTATGTCACGACCGGTTTTTCGCACTCGTGTGTTGCGATATCTACGCTTCTTGTTGGGGACTTTGCGCGTGTCAGCAATAAAGACTAATATAGCGTCCGGGTTTTTCCCTACCTCGCTATACCTCGTGATATTTTCCTATTTTTACGTAACGAAAATGAAGCAAAGCGGGATTAACAAGCTAGCGAAAAAGTATCTTACCTTGCCTTGTCACGTTACTGACCAGGAAGAATTCCTCTGCGGGGAGCCAATTTGTCGAGGTCCGTCACTGTACGGCTCGGCACGAGGTTGAAATGAAGGTGGATGGTCACAGAATGGGGGAAAAAAAAACAACGGTGATGCGGTAATGGTGCAATAATAGTGCGACGGCACAGAACGCGTCAGTGTTAACAAGATGTAACAAAATAAGAAACAACAAAAAGAAAAAAAAACGTTTGAATGAAATTGACAATGAGTGCAAATACAATGTACTGCGTATAGGACCGTTCAGGTGTACGGTGTTCAAAAAACAACCCGACCGGATCGGTTGGGTAGTATTCCGTGCGGGCGTCGTCGCGACCGTTCGCGTCCCCTGTCCATCGATGTATGGGGGGGGTGTCGCGGCGGCGTTGCGTGCCGCGGTCTGGTGGTTGATGAGAGAAACATAGGCGCGGTCGGCGACAGACGTTTTGATAATGGCTGCCGCACGGGTCTGCGTCAATATATTCTGTATATTCTCTGTATCTGTATATTTTCAATTAGCTGAAACATTTCATCCTCATTCGTGCACCGATCCCGAAAACAACACTATTATTGAAATTTCTATCAGCTTCGCTACCTATGTCGCTACCTCTAAAACCCATCTCTCCTGGTAAAATTCAGTATATAATTAAAAAATTACCTCCCAGCAAGGTACCTGGAAATAACCTTATTACAAACAAAATTCTAAAAAATGTCAAAACTTTATCATTGCTCACCCACATATAATTCTATGCTAAGATTGTCCCACTTCCCTAAAATCTGGAAATTTGCAGTCATTATACTTGTACACACACCAAATAAACCTAAACACTTATCTTCGTCATACCATCCCATAAGTTTACTTCCAGTCCTTGGAAAACTTTTCGAAAAGGCCCTCCTGAAAATATTACGTCCCATCCTTCAAAACAACCATATCATACCGAATAATCAGTTTGGTTTTCGAAACAGGCACTCAACAATCCATCAAGTTCATCGTGTTACTGATGAAATCTCAACTGCTCTAGAAAATAAAGAATACTGTTCCGGACTTTTTTTAGATATTGCTCAAGCATTCGATAAAGTCTGGCACGATGACTTACTATACAAATTAAAACTTTTCATGCCAGCTCCCTACTATCTTACTATCAAATTTTACCTTTAAAATCATTCGTTTGTCGTACGACAGGGTAGTGATGTATCCACAGATCTATATAATGTATTCACAGCAGACATCCCTCAATCTAGTAACACTCTTCTAGCAACATACGCTGATGACACAGCTATTCTTTCTTCCAGTTCACATCCTATCCTAGCTTCATCTTAACTCCAGGATCATGCTAATAAAATTGATGAATGGACCAAAACTGTGCGTTGATAAACCACTGAAATGTAAACTATCTACAAATTCCGTCGGAAACAAAAAATCGTCACAGTCTTTTGACACTGTATTTAAACTTAAATACGTTTTTCTGGCCCCGGCAACATATTGACAATTGAGTTATTTATTTCATCACAATGTTCATTTTTAGGTGCAAGAAAAGCAAATTGTGAAAAAATAGACACATTTTCTAAATTAAAAATAATATTTCTAAATACGTCTTTTATTATATTTTTTGATAATAACGATGGTTTAATTTCAATATAATATTCGTCCGAATCAGGATTTATTAGTGGATATTCACCATTTCCAATTTATTACAAAAACTTGGAAAATTCAATTTCATTTTGCTTTACTCTCATATTTCTTAATAGTTTGAGAATTTTAAAATGTGGCAAAATCGGAAAATTTTTTATGCAGTTTTGTATTGTAAGCTGTCTAGAGCCATGTGGGACAACTGGTAAAACTTGTCTGAAATCTCCTCCTAAGACAATAACTTTCCCACCAAAGAAAACGTTGTTTTCCATCATATATTTTAATAATTGATTGACAACCATTAACGCACACGCACTTGCCATAGGAGCTTCGTCCCAAATAATAAATTTTGATTTTCGAATAATTGATGTTTCTTTGCTATTTACCTTTAATGATGAAACTGAAGTATCTGTCAATATCAAAGGTAATTTAAATCGGCTATGTAGTGTGCGACCTCCGGGTAACAATATTGCTGCTATTCCAGTACAAGCAACCGGGATTACATCATAACCCATTTCTATACAACTGTTAATGAGGCATTTATAGACGAATGTTTTCTCTGTACCACCAGGTCCATCAATGAAATATGCATTAGGAACATTTGTATTTTCAAGGCTCACGCATTTCATAATAGTGCTTATAATATCACGCTGTTCTTGATTTGCGCTGTCAATTAAATCATGTTGAATTGATAATGGTAATGTATCTTGTTGATTCGATTCGCTGTCTATAATAGCAGCATCATATTCTGGTAAACCGATTGATTTCAATGTCTGACCATGCAATTTTAATGTTAATAAATTATCTGATAAGGTTTTT
>NW_020272344.1:0-3662 GCF_003268045.1 Sipha flava
TTTTTATTTTACTTCTATTGTATTTTCTTATTCATTTTCTAAATTATAATCGCTTTTTTGATAGCAACATAAGAAACAAACTGGAAAACTTTTTGATATCGAGATTAAATATGCATCCAATTTAATCTTTGTTGGGACAACTGCACAAAATAAGAGAAACGCAGTGGCGTAGCCAGGATTTTTAAATGGAGGGGGGGCTAACCACTTTTTTGGATAAGTAAGGTAAGAGAGGATATGAGAATTTACCCTTAACCCCCCCACCATCTACCACCAAGTTTCTAAACGTAATTCAAGCATTTTAGTATAGTTTTAAAAATATTTATTAATATATAATTTATAATAATAATAATAATTATTTTGGTTTCAGTGTTCAGTCACTTGCTCCACTCTGACAGCTGCATTCTCTTAGGCGAATTTCTGGAAAATTCAGTTATTATTTCACTTTCATTGAAATGCTCTTTTTTATTTATATTAGCCATAGCTAACCCATTCAGTTTGTTTTCCGACATGTTGCTTCTTAAAAAAAATGTTAAGCGATTAAGTGCTGAAAACGTTTTTTCCGGAGTGAAAGAGGTAACTGGTAACGCGACGAATAATTGTAAAAGTATTTTAATGTTAGATCGAAGATTGGTGCGATGAGAGAGTGAATCAAGAGCAGAATTCGGTTTTGGAATAGTATTTTGACTCTATTGTTGCCTCCATATGAACAGGTCAGCTCTGATTGTAGATGAAGTATCATCATGGAGATCTTGGACATATATTTTAGCAGCTTTTATAATATTTTTATCGTCATACATATTTAAATTGGCCGGAATAAGTCCTTCAAGTGACATAACATCAATAAGCCTTTGATTAAAACGAGCATCCATTGATTCTATTAAATAGTCAAGATACATTATACATATAAACACGGCCCATGGGGGGGCTATAGCCCCCTTAGCCCCCCCTTGGCTACACCACTGAATACAAGTATATCATATTAATGAATATTTTATATTTTTTCAAAAACCTCCCCGAAATTTTTTTCTGCGTTCGTCCCTGGTACCCGGACTTTAAAATATATCTTCTAAATTATTGCAATGGTTTTAAGAAAGGGCTATTTTGTCACTAACAAATGAGTAAGTCGAAAAGTTAAATGGTTTAATTCTATCTAGGTTTGACGCATAATTACACATATACTATTCAGTTGATACAGTTTTAGAAAAAAAGAATGTAGTTCATTTCCCTACTGAATTTCTTAATTCTTTTAACACTTTTTGGAGTTCCACCTCATAAATTGATTTTAAAAATAGGGTCACCTACTTTTTTAATGAAAAGTTTGAGTCCACCCACACTTTGCAACGGTACAAGACTATAAATCAAAAAATTGAGAAGTTTATGCTCGAGTACATAGATAATCTTAACGGGCTATGGTACTGGAAAAACTGTTTTATTATCAAAAATACCAATTGTACCCTTAGATATACCTTTTCAGTTTAAACGTATTCAATTTCTCATTAAATTAGCATTTGCAATGACTTTAAATAAAGCACAGGGACAAACACTTAATGTTGCTGGAATTGACTTAAGTGTTCTTTTTCGCATGGTCAACTGTACATTGCCCTGGCACGTGTGACATCCAAATATAATTTGTATATTTATGTCCCCGATCTAGAAAACGTTGGTAATGTCGTTTACAAAGACATTTTTTAAATCTTTAAACATTGTCAAATAGCATAATTTCTTATAAATCTTGCAATAGCGAAGCATTTCCGGGTCAGCTAGTTTATTTATACAATTTAGTTTACATAGAAAATTGTGAAAATTTTTAAAACTAAAACATTTTGTGTCAGACATAAGTAAGGAGGTGTGGATGACTTTGCCCTCCACAGATCACCTTGAGATAAATAATTTTAGCACTCCCGTTTAGGACTGAATTTGCGCCTGATAAGCGAATTATGACAATTTCACTTCATGGAATATTTCCATAGCCTAATCAAATAGAGATTTGGGAAATCCCAAATTATAGTTAGATTTCTATAATACACATCAAAACATAAATGAATTTAATAAACTATTTATAGCTTAAAGTTGTCTCCTTTTCCTGCTTGAAAAAATGCATAATCATGCCATTTAATTGCATACATTTTTCTAACATTGGTGTTTTTAAATATTATTTATATCAATTATTTATAGGTATTTATTTATTACAAAACAATGATTTAATAACTGAATTGTAATGAATCTAAAGCAGTGGTTCTCAACCTGGGGGGCGTGCCCCTAGGGTGGCGTGATAAAATTTCAGGGGGAGGCGTGAAAATGTTGAAAAAAAAACACCAAAAATGAAAACGTTGCCGTTTTCTACGCTGTGCCTTGCCGCTGTGCTGGTCGCCGCCGTGGTCGATTTTTTTTTATGCAAATAAATTAATTTAATATTAAAAAAACTTCATTGAAGTTATATTCTTTTTAATCCAATAACCAACGTTAAAGCAGGGATTAGTACCTTTAAGTTTTTACGGTTCTGGTTATTGAAAAATACCAAATAAGGGTTTGAGTTCGGGTTCTAAATAAAATATTTTAATATTTATTCCGTAGTATTTTTTGATGCATATTTAAAAATTATATATATGTTACCGGTGTTATAGCATTATACTAAGTAATATGGCATAATATACTCGTATGTGTCTCAAAATATCTATCTTCAACTAATTTATATATATATATATATATATATCGCAATAAGTTTTTTTTTACAGCTATATAGTAATGTATAATATTATAGTACTATAATAAAGCAAATAAATAAAAAAATAGATGTGCAAAATAAAATTTCATTTTTGAATTTATTGTGTTGTGATTCAAATTTGTATCTATAATAATAAATAATAATAATTTATTTGGTCAAAAACAGAGTTTGTACATGTTGAAGAACTGTAATATGTATAAATTAAATTAAGTTTTAACTATACATAATAGGATATGTTGCCCAATTCACCACTGAGATAACCCTCGCATTGGAGGTAAATTGGAGTATTAACCTGTTTAGCCTTTAGTCGTCCGTTTGTCAGCACATATTATTAAAAATTAAGATTAAGAATAACATTTTTAAAAAGCTTATATCTCAGAAATTGATTTATGCTTTGACATTTTAAGAATAAAAATATAATTAATAATGTTTGTTACATCCGATATTTTTCATTTAATTATGAGAGTTCCGGTTCGGGTTTCTGGTTATTTAAATATGTAAAAATTCTGTTCCAGTTCACTATATTTTAAGGGTTCTCGGGTTCCAGAACCGGTTCTTTTGGATTTGGTTCCAGCCCCTGCATTAAAGTATAGTTTACATATAAGTATTATGTATACATCAATCTTATAGTAGTGAGGGGGTGGGGCGTGAACTCTTAAAATAGTTTTAAAGGGGGCGCGGACCTCAAAAAGTTGAGAACCCATGATCTAAAGGAATCAAAAATATAAATATAGTTATCATTTTGTAAAAAATATAAAATTATGAATTTCAGCTTAAATTTTATTTATTAAAATAAAATAAACATTCTCATAGATTTCTCGAGAAAATTTAAATCCTTACATATTGTATTTTGTTTGTTAAATTGTCTAAATTATATTAGTCATAGTATAATATATATATATATATATATATATATATATATATATATATATATATA
>NW_020272344.1:3672-15066 GCF_003268045.1 Sipha flava
ATATATATATATATATATATATATATATATATATATATATATATATAATTGCGCAATTCTCAGGGTGTTTAAAATTATTAATTTCGCATTAGCATAAAGGAAGTATCTGTTTATGTATATTTTATTTATATGTTATATGTGTATAGTTATACATATAGTTACCTGTAGTTAAATGTTGCCGTTTTATTTATATGAAAGCTTGGCATATTTTCAAGTATTTCGCACATTTTATAGTGGCTACTCTGTTAAAGTTTGCACACTGGTAAAAGTTCAGACGGGACTGTGTTCCCTCCCCTTCCCTTAATACATAAAATCAATGCATTTGTCAGTGGTAATCACCTTTTTCTGTTTTACAAAATTTATTTTGATAAGACATTTGCCATTTAAATTATTTATTTATTTTTCACCGTTTAGTTACCTTAATGAAATGTTTATAATGGAAGAAGGGTAAATATTATAATGTGAGTCAATTGATTGTATAACTATTGTTGATGATTAAAAAACATAAAAAATGTATGCATTTTAATTACTGTTATCAAAATAAATATTTTTTCTTATAGTAGATTGTGGTGGATCTGGTGATATTAGGAATATGACAGGACGGCGTACTAAGCTTCCTTGTCCGAAACCTGATACTGAAGGATTATCTTTATGGAATCTCTTATGCAAAAATATTGGTAAAGATCTCTCTCAGGTTTCTATGCCAGTAGCACTTAATGAACCTCTTAACATGTTGCAGGTAAGTATTTTGAATTATAATTAGTAATACATCATTTTTATTATTACATCATAATAAAAAGTACATATTTTAATGACAATTTATTAAAGTAATCGAGTCCTATATTTATTAAATATTTAAATTTTATAGGGTTTATAAATAGACCTATTATTTGAATATTTATTTTCGGGGGGCTGGGGGGGGGGGGGGGGTGGTGTATAATAATGTGGGGGGGGGGGGGGGGGGGGGGTGGTCTTGATTATAAAAAGGAGTAGTTGACTAAGCGGAACATTATACTATCTTGCAACATTGAATTGAGATTATGACAGATGAGTTAGTTTTGTTATTTGATGCATTATCATGAAACTTAAATTTATGAAACCTTTATAATTCATATACATTTAACTTAAGATTAAAATTAATTATTTATTAAAAATATTAGTATTATCTAGATAATAAAACAAATCACTGGGGATTGAATTATAACCAATGTTATTACATAAAAACATTTTGCAATGACCTAGTATACTAAACCATTCTGAAAATTAAATATCAGCTTGGAGTTTCTAGCATCTCATGCATCTAAAGTTGAGTTTTATAAGCAAAATTGAATATAATTAACCCAAGATAAATATTATTTGTAATAATATATTAAAAAGTTAACATCTTGTAATATTATAATTGTATAAATAGTTAAAAATGTTCATATTTTTTAACTTAAACAATATTTATATATACTTAGCGTATGTGTGAAGAACTAGAATACAGTGAACTTTTAGACAAAGCATCAGAACAATCTGATGTCTATGAACGCATGGTATATGTAGCTGCATTTGCAGTGTCTAGTTATGGATCCAGTTATTATCGAGCTGGATCGAAGCCATTTAATCCTTTACTAGGTGAGACCTATGAATGTATACGAGATGACAAAGGCTTCAAATTTATTGCAGAACAGGTAATTACATTTTTTTTAAATATTTATTTATACTTTTAAATAAATGTCAAATATTTATCCTCTATTTTATTAATTAATAAATTAGGTTAGTCATCATCCACCAGTTAGTGTATGTCATGCTGAATCAAAAAATTTTATATTTTGGCAAGATGTTAGAATTAAGACAAAATTTTGGGGAAAATCAATGGAGTTTCAACCAACAGGTATGTTGAAAGTAAAGAAATTTTTTTTTAATCTATACTTTTAAATTTTGTTTTCTTATTTTTAGGGTATGTAAATGTACAGTTACTTTGTAATGATAGCAAAGATCATTACAGGTGGAATAAAGTGACAACTTGTGTTCATAACTTATTTGGTGGTCAACGTTCTGTAGATCAATATGGTGAATTGAAAATTACTAATTTGGATAAGAACATTACGTGCAAGTTGACGTTTGTGAAGGTTAGTTTAATTTAGATATTAAAGTATTATAAAAATATTTTTAGTCAAAAATCACAATTAAGTGTTCATTTTGATGAAAAACAATTTTATAATTTTTTGTATTTTATCATTATTAATTTAGGCTAGTTATTTTTCTGCTAAACGCCATGAAATACATGGTGTTGTAATTAATGACAACGAAGGAAAAGTTGTGCGTAAGCTTTTTGGTAAATGGAATGAGGCTCTTTATTGTGGTGTAGCGCCTTCTGCAAAGTGTATATGGAGACCGGGTAAATGCAAATAACCTATTAAAATGTTTAATTTCAATAAAATTATAAACTTTTTTTTAAAAAGGTACAATGCCTGAAGATTATGAATTGTATTATGGATTTACTAGATTTGCAATGGAATTAAATGAGCTTGATTTAGAAATGGCTAAAGTTTTACCAAAAACTGATACTAGATTTCGACCAGATCAAAGGTATTTTTTCACATTAATTTGAGGCATTATTTTAATATAATTAATTTTATTATATTCTATTCAATATTTAAATTTTTTTTAACTGTTAATTAAATATTAAATTACATTAAAAAGGCTATTAGAAGAAGGTGATTTGAACCGAGCTGAATCTATGAAACTTAATTTAGAGCAAACACAGCGTGAACGACGTAAACAAAAAGAAGAAACTGGAGAACAACATGAACCAAAATGGTTTAGAAAAACTGTAAGAAATGGTATTGAAACTTGGGAGTTCAATCATACATATTGGGATGTGCGTAAAAATCCTGGATTTACTAACATTCATTTTGAAAAACTTTGGTGAATATTACCTAAAAGTATCAAATAATCAGTGTGATTTGGTCAGTTGGTTGGTGGTATGGTAAATACATGTTAGCTTTATGTTTAAAAAAATCTGTTGAACAAAACATTGTGAATCAAATAATCTCTACAATGATATAAATTAGTTAATCTAGTCAATATTTTCGTATTAATATATTTGTACTTTTCCAATAATTAAATAATTTTTCTTCCATTTAAAATCACTTTTCATGAATATCAAAGTAATTGAATAGTATTTTCTTATATCCATGTAAAATTTGGCTTCGGCTTACTTAACTCAATGTTTTTTTTTTTTTAGATAACATTGATTTTTAATAGATCAAATGCCAATTTTGTTTTCTTATACACAGTACCTGAATTATACTTGATTATCAAAATATATTTAGTATATATGATTAACTTAAATATTTTAGAATCCCGAGATATCAACAAATTCAGAGTATAAATTAATGAAATTATCTACTCAATTATTTTCATTATTTTAATATATTATTTCATTAATTCAATTATTTTTTCTTTCTGTTATACATTGTATTAATTTCCATGACCTAATCTGTTATATTTATTTAATTTTATTAATTATTATAAAAAGCATTATTAATTATAAAATATTTTTATTGGATTTAATTTTGACTTAACAATTTTAATTTTAAGACTATTAAATTTAATATTGTTGACTTACATTATGTTTAAAACATTGTTGATCCACAGCAAATAATAATATGGTTTCATACAGCTATTGGCTTTAAAACATTTTATCATTATTTATAAAATAAGCTTTGAATAAAATGATTTAAAATTTTACCTATTTCCCATAATTTTTTTTTTTTCAAATAATTGATAACCATAAAAATAACATAACATTTTTTTATCTAATAATTTTAACATTCCAGAAATATTTTTATTTTAGTTTGAAAAACAATGAAATAGTTTAAGACATTTTAAAATGAATTTGTAATAGGAAATTATCATTAATTTAGTTAAAATAAAACATTTAACTTCAATACTGTTGTATTGTATACTGTTAAAATAATTGCAATATATTCAAATTGTTACTCTTATTGTTGTTAATGATTTTATGTAATTTTTTTTTTTTAATTGTGAAATATTAAATTTCAAAACACTAAAAAAAATTTTATAATGAAATAAGCTCAAAATGTATGCTAAGCATATATTTTTCCATTTTAAATGTCAATGAATTAGAAATAAAATATTTAATTTTTTTCTGGTAGTACAGTAAAAGTAATAAAAGCTTAATTTGTTTTTTTTCAATTATGTAATCTCAACTTTTATTTGTAAACAATATAATATATTGTTAATATCATTTCATTAAGCCATATGATAAAATCAACTTAATTTTTAAAACGACATGATGTTAATTCTGTGATGTATTGTACGCAATGGTTACAATCAGTGGCGTAGATTCAATTTTTTTCTGGGGAGGGGTGTGTTTAAGAGTAAGTTTTTAAATGTTCTTAGTATATCTTAAAACGAGATCATATGTAATAATATTACATTTAAAATGGTATTATTATGTTCCGTACTAATGAAAATTATTTTGTTATTCAATTTTTAATACATACCTTATAGTAAAATCAAAATATTTTACTATAATATATAAATATTAATAAATAATAATCAAATATGATTAAAAAAAAAATTTGTGAGAGAGTGGAAACCCCTTACACCCTCCCCGTTACTATGCCATTGGTTACAATCGATTATTACATACAAGTTTATAACGTTAGTATATGTTAATATATATAAATTAAAAATTTACATTCCCAATATATATATATATATTAATGTTACAATGATACATTAATGTTATCGAATGGTTCATATAAATGAGAAGGAAATTTAAAATTTTTATTTTATACATAATTATACTATGAATTATTATTACTGTTATCATTAACTTGTCATTTTGTATTATTTAAGTGTGAACTTTAATTACAATGGAAGGGTGAAATATTCTCATTTAAGTGAACTACTCAAATTAGTTGTCTTAATAAAACTACATATTACATAAATAATATGTATTTTAATTTATATGTTGTACTAGATTTTATTTGTGTAGGTAGGTTGTGGTATATTATATTTTTATTATTGCTTTAAAAAAATCTGTGATTTATAGGTGTTTTTTTTTTAATGTTTGTATAATTAATAAATCTAGATACTATAAACATTATAAATATGTTATTAACACCAAAGAATATATATTTCTTCTTAAAACTTTTTGTTAACATTAATGTTAAAATATGTTTTTGAGTTGTAAAACGTGTCAAATCCATTTTAATAAATTAAAACTATATAAATATTCGGGGTCGACAAGAACTTTTGAGAGCTCAGGGGCTGATCGATTCCAGCTCTCCCATTTACTTACACCTATTCGGTCAAGATATACAAGTACTACTTGTAAATAGATGATAAAAATATTCAAATTCGCATCTTACACTACGACGAATGAGATTGTGAAATTATTTTGAACGTAAGGCTGAGGCACGACGGGCCCTGGGAGTCCAACCCTCTCGTTTTCCCTGTGAATGCTATAGTATATTACAAAAATCAAAAACGTAAAAAATTTCTTAAAAAATTGTGCTTTATTTTATAACCAAACTATCAAACCTCATTTTAAGCTTAATATTTAAAAATATAATTAAGTATACTAATCAAATTTTTGATTAGCATCTCCCCTAAGTTATTACAACTTTAATAAATAATACCTAATATTTAAATCAGTAGTATTATTTTAGTGACTATTGAATTGGTTCCCAATATTAGGTAAAATACCCCATCGAACATTGCTCCCAATACCGTAAGACAGTGGTTCCCAAACTGTGAGGCACGCCTTCCTTGGGAAGTGCAAAGCAAATATTTATATTACACTATCATGTTTTTATTTTTAGAAAAAAGGTCAGATTACAGGTAGCTATATAGATACTGTCGCGGTCGGTCACGGGAAAACCCGAAATACACCATGCAATTATACACATTTATTAAAAAGTTAATTAAAATATTTAAAATATTAAAAAAATTGAAAAAAAAACTATCCTATATTTTAAGTTGGACCAAATTACACATGGTGTGAAAAATTTCATCAAAATCGGTCCAGTAGTTTCGGAGATTATCGCGAACATACATCGTGACACGAAATTTTTATATATACAGATTATATAAATAATAAATTATTATATAAATAAATAATAAATTATATATATATAAATTATTATATAAAATTAAAAAAGTAATTTTTATTTATTTTTTATTTCGACATAAAACGAACAGTATATTTTAAAATCCCGCGCGAATCCGCGATTTTGATGTTTTATAAAAATAATATTATTTAATAGTTGTCATAGGCAATCTCGAAAAATCAATTAACGTTTTTCTTAGTTACCACTGGAGACAGTTGTTGATACCTCGATAGTAGAATTATTCTTACATTTTCCGTCGATTTCGTTAATTTTGTCTTCCGTATTACGAATTTGTTTTGTAATTTATTCGTTTCAAATATGTCAAGAGTATATTTTATTGTTTTTATATTTAATTTGTTGTGGAAGATAAATTAAAAAACAATGAACAACATGGAAGCAATTTGTATTTGTGATATGGTCGGGCACCTGAAAGTTAAGAAGATGATGTATACGAAGAAGAAATGTTCGCTGTGTGATCAGAGATGTCTTTTTAGAGTTTTGAAAATGGTTGAATGCATCGGTAAAGTAGACATATATGACTAGAGATAAGATTTTGGTACAAAAACAAAAGTTTCTAAAAAATACAATTCTATCATCAAAATCCTCATTCTATTTTTGGGTTACTCGCGGGATTAAGTAAAAGTACTATATTCTATCTAAAACTTAAATATTCCGTTTGGCAGCGTGCAATCGTGTGATGCACAAAAGGTGTTTTGAGGTGGCTAAAAGTCAGTTAGTGCTCGCACCGTCCGGCGGTATAGCGGTGGACCAAAACATCAGTACCCTAGCCACTCTTGGCCATAGACGCCAAATACTCGGTGTTACTGCAGACACTGAAAAACAAAAGGCAGGAAACCGCGGTCCAGAGTTAAAGACTGAAGTGCTATGGCTGCGGAACACTAGAAATTCGGCGGTCTACAGGATGAAAGTAGAATTAAAAATCGGCGAAAAGTGTTACGTGGACTATTACAAGCTAGATGTCAAAAAGTTGTGTTGATGGCAGCGGTGATCATATCGGAAAAGGAAAGAAGCTTATGGAAACAAAGCTTACAATAGTTATTTTACCTAAAGCATTAAGAAGTTGGATGATGTAAAATTAAATTGAACATATAAATACAAAAAAATAGTATAGGGTTAGGTATTTTGAAGGCATAGGTAATCTCGTGTTATTATTTGTTGAACGTATAATGTAATTATTATACAACGCGATCGACTTGAAAATTATATTATAAGTTAATAATAATAATAACAATATAATAATAATAATAATATTAATAATACGAAATTGCCTATGCCACAAAAATACCTATAGAATTTCGATGTACTCGTACTAATATGTTCGATTTTTTTTATATCATTCGACTTCTTAATGCACTAGGTAAAATAACTATTATAAGCTTTGTTTCATAAGCGTACTTCCTTTTCTTATTTCACGCTAAGGACAGTTTAAAAAAAAATAAAGAAGCCAATGGCACGTAGAGTTCCCAAATAGCCATCCACCCAAGAACCAAAGTACGTTTCAAGGCGCCAGTATCTGTGAATAAGAAAAATTGTTGAAATTAACAATACACCCAGTATATTTAGTATGTATTAGTTTATATTCATCCTGTAGTTTTAAGTATATATGTATACATTATTATTGCCAGCGATTAGTGTTGAGATGGCACATTCTGTATGTCGGGTATTGTAGCACAGATATACTAAGGCAGTCTGTCGAGACAAGCGACCGATTGCCGTTGTACGAAGTGCGTTTTATATAATCTTATTATTTATTATTATTATTATTATAATTTCACGATATTAAATTGTTTATTAATTTAACTTAAACGTGTCTGTATTAACTTATAAACCTATTACACTCAACAAAAATATATTGACTGTTTTTCGAGATGCACACATTTTGGTTTAACCTAAAGCTGCGTCTAAACAGGTCGACCGCGGTCAAATGACTGTTGCCGTGCGACAAAATTGAAAGAAAATTTAATTTGTAAACCAATTTTCGACTTAATCGCATGATCAATGATTAAATTCGATTAAAGTTGAAAATCCGTCTACTTTTGGTCATTTTTAACAATTCGGTCATTGCCCTATGGCTAAATTCGACCATTTAAACAACTAGGCCATCATATTGTACTAAATGATATTTCTATTTTCAATCTTGATGACAGTGCTTTTCGCATATGTCAAAATCAAGTAAACCGCTTTTTGGTTTTAATCGAATCGAATCATTTAGTCGTGTAATTTAGTAGAAAATAAGTTTAAAAATTTAACTTACTTTCGTTTTCGTGTAAATTTAGCTTTAGATTAAACTAAAAAATACACATATAATACCAACGACCATACCACGTTGAATATACCAGTAATATTATTTAAATATTATTTATATAATGATATATTAAAATGAATAATAATAATAATAATAATACTATAGCATTATTTTTTCATTATTTAACAATTGTTTTTAGTAATATTATTATGCAATGCACACGTACAAATAAGGTAAGTACATGTATTGTTGTATTATCATGCAATTGTAAATAAGTATTTTACAAAATATTAATTTCTTAAATACATCGTTTTTATTGCTAGGCAAATGTGCCAATGTATCTAATGTAAATTTCAAACAAACAACTGAATTTGATTGAATTTTTTTCAAACAAAAATATCATATATCTCTTATTTTCATAACACAGATTGGTTTTTAATAATAAGTATATCTATAATTAGTTAATGATTGAACTGTGTAATTTAAGGGAAAAAATAAAATGCATTATCGTGATTATAACATTACATTATACAAATCTATACTCGTAGATAAAGAAATAGGCCTTTTTTATGGATAGTCAAGATGAAGATAAAATCTTAAATGTGGCTAAAATATAAATAAGCAGAAAAAAAATTACAATCCTAATATTATTTTTTATCATATGATTTAGATTTAAATCATTATAATTTTGTATTAGTGTTTTAGTTGCACTAATGCATTTTTGTAACAGCTATAATGTTTACAGTTAGACATTTACTTTCATTTACTCACTCAGGATTATATCTTACTACAACATCACATATCATTGAAAGTGAATATTATACTAATTATTATTGTAAAGCTTAATATACTAATTTATGCTCGACTGTATTAGTTAATTATATCACACCATGAATTTTTAAGTTAATTATGAGTTTCTGCGTTTTGCTGAACATTAGAAATTTGCAAATTTTATTTAGTTAGGGGTTATTTAGTTAGCTAATGTGAGTACTGATGTACTGTCAGTATGGAAAAACCATACTGATGACTGATGGAAAAATCGGATATCGAGTCGTCAGTATTTATTTACTGATGATTATATTGATAATGTGAGGTCGATATTGACACTTCATCAGTATTGGCATCCCAGCGAGGGATGACGAAAGTAAAACCACAAGTCGCAAATTCCGCGATCGGGCCATTTTGCGTGATTTTATTTCGGAGTACAAACAATTATCCGAATTGTGGGATGTTCGTTGTAAAGAGTACTCCAATAGAGATAAAAAAAAATCTGCCTATAAAAAACTTTTAGTTTATTATAAACTTTTGAAAAACGATTCTACTATTGAAGATGTAAAAATAAAATTAATACATTAAGAAGCAACTTTAGATAAGAGCTTAAAAAAATTAACGACTCTAAAAGAATTAATTTACAGTATCAACAATTGATCTGAACTACTGTGAAAGTAAAAAATACTGAGTATTGACTGTAATTTGTATTGACCGTTTAAGGAGTACACTGTCAGTAATGAAAATACTATCAATATTTCTACTGTCAGTATTACTGATCATGTGAGGCCCACTTAGGTTATAAAACCATTGATATTTTATGTTCATAATATAACTATATAACTAATGGATTGTATCATAATATCAAACCTTATCGAATTTTATCGTTTTGGCAGTAGGTACCTTTTATATCAATTTATATAACTTGTTGGTTTTTATAACTTGTAATAATTATCACACTTTATCGAAACACGGTGATACACGAGACATGACAATACACATCTATAACCGTGTTAGTCGTGTACAAATTACATTCAAGTATACATGAAAGATTTCATTAATTCAAATCGCGATGGTGAAGTTTTTTTGAATGAATATTTTTGACATTAAAATTTACATATTATAATAAGTATAAATAACATTTATTTTATTTACTGATTTATATATATATTTTTTTACGTCCATTTGTCTCCGCATTCAAATGGCTTCGTCCGCTTGTCCTAGATCGGAAGAAAAATGAATTTAAAAAGATAAAATGAACATACAAATGAAAATGAATTACTGTAGAACCGTAATATATTTAATTTTTATTTTACTTCTATTGTATTTTCTTATTCATTTTCTAAATTATAATCGCTTTTTTGATAGCAACATAAGAAACAAACTGGAAAACTTTTTGATATCGAGATTAAATATGCATCCAATTTAATCTTTGTTGGGACAACTGCACAAAATAAGAGAAACGCAGTGGCGTAGCCAGGATTTTTAAATGGAGGGGGGGCTAACCACTTTTTTGGATAAGTAAGGTAAGAGAGGATATGAGAATTTACCCTTAACCCCCCCACCATCTACCACCAAGTTTCTAAACGTAATTCAAGCATTTTAGTATAGTTTTAAAAATATTTATTAATATATAATTTATAATAATAATAATAATTATTTTGGTTTCAGTGTTCAGTCACTTGCTCCACTCTGACAGCTGCATTCTCTTAGGCGAATTTCTGGAAAATTCAGTTATTATTTCACTTTCATTGAAATGCTCTTTTTTATTTATATTAGCCATAGCTAACCCATTCAGTTTGTTTTCCGACATGTTGCTTCTTAAAAAAAATGTTAAGCGATTAAGTGCTGAAAACGTTTTTTCCGGAGTGAAAGAGGTAACTGGTAACGCGACGAATAATTGTAAAAGTATTTTAATGTTAGATCGAAGATTGGTGCGATGAGAGAGTGAATCAAGAGCAGAATTCGGTTTTGGAATAGTATTTTGACTCTATTGTTGCCTCCATATGAACAGGTCAGCTCTGATTGTAGATGAAGTATCATCATGGAGATCTTGGACATATATTTTAGCAGCTTTTATAATATTTTTATCGTCATACATATTTAAATTGGCCGGAATAAGTCCTTCAAGTGACATAACATCAATAAGCCTTTGATTAAAACGAGCATCCATTGATTCTATTAAATAGTCAAGATACATTATACATATAAACACGGCCCATGGGGGGG
>NW_020272345.1:0-2313 GCF_003268045.1 Sipha flava
TCCTTGTCTTTGGAAAATTAAATCAAAAGAGTACTTAAACAAAAACTTAAAAAGTGCCGCGTATGACGAACTAACCGAATTATGTAAAACAATTCATCCTGAAGCAAACCGTGAGTTCGTGGTCAAAAAAATCCAAGGCCTTCGAGGTTCCTTCAGGAAAGAACTAAAAAAAGTTTTAAATTCAAAACGTTCTGTTAGTGCACACGATCAAATTTATGAGCCAACTCTCTGGTATTATAATTTATTACAATTCACCATAGACCAAGAAACTCCATCAAACAGTATATGTAACATTCGGTCTGATAGTTGCAACGAGGAAACAAATGATGAACAAAATAATGATGATGTAAGTAGTTTTAAATATTAATTTTTTTAAATTATTTTAAAAAATGATAAATATATTCCTTAAACATAGTAGGTACAACAAATTTAAGTTGAATAAAACTTTTTTTTCATTTATATAATAATTATTATTATAGTTAATTATTTCTAATTTAATGGATTCTCTACCTATAATTAGTTAAATTACAAAAAAAAAAAATAGGTAGGTACCTACTTTAAATGTTTAAAAATTAAAATGAATACTAATGTTATTATTTAAGTGTATACTTAACCATTTTAATACCTTATAAATTCTTTTTTTGTTGATGAACGTAAACAAACAGTTTTTATAAGTTTGGTAGGTATTAAAAAAAGAATATATATATATATACATTTACAAATACATGTATCAAATATTAAAGATATTTAATTGATATGATAATATCTTACTATTGTAGGTATGTAAACAACTACAATTTACAAAATGTAATACAATGAAAAAAAATTATTTTATTTCATAATGTTAGGCTCTTCCCAATTTAAGAATATTGTCTTGCCATTCCACAGAACCCTCATTATTAAAAAAATCCTTATATTGCTCTCGATTCATTTTGGCACGCATAGAAACGGAGGCATTACGAGTGGGTTGTAAACCATGAAGTTGACTGTTGGAATCTCTCCATTCACCGTTTTGTAAAATATGATCATTATCTTCTCTATCAAACGTAGAACTTGAAATGTATGAGCCACCACGTTTTCTTAAAAAGTTATGCAAAATGCATATGGCTAATACTATATAAGTGGCTTTTTCTGGGGCTAAATGTATAGCACTTTGCAATACTCTAAACCTTGCGGCAATCAAACCAAAAGCATTTTCCACACAATTCCTAGCCCTTGACAATCGGTAATTAAATATTCGTTTTTCGTAATCTAATTCTCGTTGAGAGTACGGTTTCAGAATATTTTCATTCAACGAAAAAGCTTCGTCAGCGAGAAAAACGAAATTCATTTTTTTTACAGTATCCTCGTTTTTGGGTAGGTGTAATTTTCCCTGGTTTAATAATTCATAAAATATTGTACTTTCAATAACGCCACCATCCGATATTCTTCCATTTTTCCCGACATCAACATACGTAAATTCATAATTACTGTTAACAATAGCCATCAATACTATGACGCGGACCCGTGCGGCAGCCGTTATCGAAACGGCAGTCGCCGACCGTGTTCTTATCTTTCTCATCAACCGCCACTCCGAGGCACGCAACGCCGCAGCGACCCCCGTCCACCCATCCATCACCGGACAGGGGACGCGAGCGGTCGCTACGACGTCCGACAGGTACCACCATTTAACCGGGCTGTTTTTCCGAGATCGTGTACCGAGACACAACTCACGTTCTCGACTCACATAATTATCTTTTTCTTTCATTGTGATATTTTTTACGGTGGACGTTATTGTGATCATTATTATTATTATTTTTTTTTTTCTCTTCAACCTAAACTGTGTGTCCACATAAATACACATTTTGTGTCACCATAAGTCGAAGTTGTTTTTTTTTAATATTCAATTTCGGTTCACCGCACCGCGACCGTGCACACACACACCATCACCTGTGTGCCGCGTCAAAATTGGCTCCCCGAAAAGGAATCACCGGTCAAGTACGTGACAGGTAAGATACTTTTCCGCTAGCTTTACAACCACGCTTTGCTTTCGTTAAGTTTTACTTAGTATTAGGTAATTCGGAAACACGAGGTAAAAGGAAGGTTAGGGAAAAACTCCGGGCGCTGAGCTTATCGCGATACGCTATATAGAACACACCAGAGTCCCCGGGCTACGGAATTAGATATTGCACACACGCGCGAGATATCGACCGAAATACACACGGTATATTGGCAACGCGATAAAAATTATTACAATTTGATCAGCTCCGAGACACCGCGATCGGTTGACCCGCGTCCCACCGCTGCATATCAAACGTATCTTAATTAAACACA
>NW_020272346.1:0-1624 GCF_003268045.1 Sipha flava
TCGTCGGACCGTCCGGTTGCGGGAAAACAAATTTAGTTTTTACCCTGCTGACGCACGCGAACGGCCTTAAATTCGAAAATGTATATATTTATTCGAAAACTCTACATCAGCCCAAGTATGTTATGCTCGAGGAGATTTTGAGCAAAGTAGACGGTGTGAATTTATTTAAATTTCAAGAAAACGACAGTGTATTACCACCCGAGAAGGCGCTACCCAACTCGGTGTTTATTTTTGACGATATTATAATGGAATCTCAGAGTATTGTACGGTCGTATTTTTCACGCGGTCGGCACAATCAGATCGATGTGTGTTATCTGGCACAATCGTATTCACGTGTACCCAAGCAATTGATTCGCGATAACGCTAACTTTATCGTTTTATTCCGACAAGACGAAATGAATCTGAAACACGCATATGCGGAACACGTATCCACCGATATGTCGTACTCGGAATTTAAATCGTTTTGTACAAAATGTTGGCAACGTAGCAGATTCGACTTTATCGTTATTAGCAAGGAAGATGAGCGTGACAACGGACGTTATAGATTCGGGTTCGACATGTTTGTTGTTATATAACGCATTGTTGCAGTGACATAGCCGACATTTCTATATAATCATGGGTGAGTCGAACAAGTCATTACTGTCGGACATAATCAGTGCTAGAGAAAATATAAAAAATTAAATACAACGAGTTGAAACGTGGAAAATACGAAACAGACGCGTTTATAAACGATACGCTCGCTCCAATTATCGACCCTCTCAACAGGATACAACAACAACAACAACAACCACAACGGATTACGAATGCAGCGTACTATGGTTCGAAAACGAATAATGCGGATTCCGAGGATATTTATCAACGGTTCGAATCTTCAGGGGGTCTCGACAGAGTTTACGGGGTGAAAAAAACTAGAAGCGGTCAACTCGTCTTGGGAAATAAAAATATTACATTTAACCGAGACGAGATACTTGTCGGCGGCCACGTCAACGCTGAACGCAGTAGTGCAGATGATATTATTTCGTATCCCCTAACGTCTGGACTGTGCATGTTGTTGTTTTCGAAAAACCCCGTGGATTATACGACGAGCGATTTGAATACGTATAGAGAAATATTGGTTCGGACATCGGGGCATCTGACGGGGGTGGGAAAAACTCGTAGAAAAAACCCCGGCATACAGACGGTGAAAATATCACGCGGAAAAAAATTCGAATTGATTTCCAAATTATTTTCCGATGCCGCCGCCGCCGCCGCCGTCGTCGGTAAAGGAGTCAACATGCGTCTACAAAAGTATAATCATATTTATTGGAACGACGTAAACGAGTTGGTACAGAGACTACGTCTGTTGTACGCCTCGCTTGCAGCGGGTAACACGGGTGTTCGTAACGAGATTATCGCGATTTGCGAAGAATTAGTCGAATGTAAATTGTTAACGAGAATACCCAACATCTAAAACCTGCGCGCGATGACTACTAAGCAAAACATTGCTCAAGAGCTTCATAGACTGGCGCGGAAAAATTACATCAGGCGACGAGTGAACGTTTACGGTAAAAACGATCTATGGCAGGCGGATTTAATAAACATGAGCGCGTATGCGAGGGAAAATTCGCGATATAAATACATTCTT
>NW_020272347.1:0-3004 GCF_003268045.1 Sipha flava
ACTTGCACATTAATTACTACATATTTATAAAAATAATAAAGTGCAATATTTTACTTAAATATATATATATATATATATATAACTATCTATATATATATCAAAATAAGTTTCCATTGGATAAGATGCAACATGACGTTTTCCATGCAACGCAGCTACATTTTTCTCGCTTCATTGTTCGATGGCAAATTTCACCAACTTATAAATTCAATTCTCATATGTTGACATCCAATTTATGATTTAAACGGTTTGACACTTATTTATTTTTCGTGAATGATGATTAAATTGTTGTGACGGTGAACAAAAGAAAACTATTAAAGCACTTTTAGACAATGAATAAAAATTAATAGTTTTAGGTGAACAATAAACAAGGTGATAATGTATTCATAATTACTAGCAGATTTTGTACTACTGGTATCAAAAATATATCTAAACGAAATTGTTATATATATACAGAATGTTCACGCTAAGAGGTAGCACTAAATATTTCAGTTTGATGACCATGTGTTGAAATGACATTTTCAGTGAACGAAAAAGAGTACCAAAGTACACAATGTCAGTTGAATTTCAAATTTTTGACCAGGACAGTACGCGTAAATGCGTACCGAGTAAAAAAATTAAAATTTAGCTGAAATTATGTATTTTGATACTCGCTTTTGTACCCCGAAACTCCATTTCAATTCAAGGTCATCGAACTGATATATCTAGTGATACCTATTACTGTGATCATACTGTACATATATATATTTTTTTATTTCTCTAAGGGACCAGAATATACTATTATTATTTGAAAATTGAATAACTCTCAAGAAACTACAAAAATATAAAATATTGTTTGTGTGACTATAATTAAAGCGTCTTAAGCCTTATACGAGATGGTTTAAAATATGTTCATTAGATATTTATATAGTTTCCTGTATAAATAGTTGAAATATTTAAGAGCAGGGGTGCTATGATTAATAATGGTAACAGTTTAATACACGATCTACGAATGTTAATCGAATTATCGATAAGATTGTACTGATCTATGAGTTTCTTTTATCAATACGAATGTTATTTGTCATACCATTGATAAAACTTATATAGTTAAAAAATAAGTATCATTAAATTATGTTATTTTATTATAAAAGATCACGGATTAATGGTGTGACGAATAACTTTTATTTTGATAAAAGAAACCCATAAAACAATACAACACTATCTGTATGTCTACTAAAATTTGTAAATCACTTATTGAACCATCACATTAAAAAATAACTAATAATAGGTTTGCTTTTACTCAGTCGGGCATAGAATACTACTACCGAGGGAAGTGTTTGTCGATGTACAATCAACAGAACACCTTCGATACAATTTGGTTAGGGTAAAATATTTCTAATACAACAGCCATTTTTTATCGCGTAGGTTCACAAGTTCTTTAAGAAGAACGGTACTACGTAGAGAATACATCCCTTCCTCGTCGTTCGAAACCATATTCGTCAATTTTCTTATTGTTTTTTTCAGATTGTATACCTGTAGAAATCATACGAACGCACAAGTTAGAATATACTGTTGACTACCTACTTAATATTGTAGCTTCAATTACTTGTTCCAATTTTTTTCCAGCTGCTATTAGTAGGCGACAAGTATTGTCAAGCCCTCTGTTTGTCAGCTTATCCGGTATGTTTTGCAAAAACTCTAGTAGAGTATGTGCCGATAACACGTTCGCATTAAATAATTCGCCGACAAATCTAAATTTAACACATATAGAAATAAGGTTTTGTTCCACCGGTAACTTGAACGCTAACGGTATAATTACGTGAAAGGTTTTTTAT
Organism: Sipha flava; assembly: GCF_003268045.1. NCBI lineage: Eukaryota > Metazoa > Arthropoda > Insecta > Hemiptera > Aphididae > Sipha > Sipha flava. The sequence goes on from NW_020272347.1 coordinate 1,812, forward strand.
GCGTAAAAGCGTTTTCACTCGAATCGCTCTGTATTCCGGATTGCAAAACCTGGTTACAACGTATCAGAACTTCTTTCTTAAACGAGATAGGCTTCGCGTGTTGTTCTACTGGATTAACTACCACGTTTTTCAACGAAGAACATATGAGTACCAACATTGGAATACTTTCTGGGCGAACGTTTGCCTTCAATAAATAAAAACATAAACGATTAAACAGCCGATTCAAGTAATTTGAATAGCAGATTAAATATGTTCTTATAATTTAACAAATATTTAAAAATATACTCTGGAGAAGATGAAGTCGATCGTCTTTTCCATCACGTCGGAATTCGAAATAAGAGCAGACAACTCATTTATTGTAGTGTTCACGTTCTCTGCGGTCACCGAGTTAATAACCAATTTAACGGTTTTGTAAACATTTAACTAATGAAATATTGAAATATTGTTAATACTAATATTTATATGTTACAGACGGTAAACATTTTAGTATTCTTTTTCATTTTTTTTTTCGTTAATAAAACATATGTGCACTGAATTAAATACCTCCGGGTGTTTGCTCTTTTGGACCGTTGATACCGGTTGTTTGTTTACAAGGGGTTGTGTTATGTCTCCGATGCGTGACTCTACAATATTGTTTTCTTCAGTGCGGTCCAACAAAAGAGACTCTTTACTGGTGTTGCAATCCGTTGAACTGTCATTCTTCAGTTTTAGCGTATCCAGAATTATAGACTGCACTCTCGAAGAGAGTTTTTGCTTTTGCGCAGTCGAATACTCGTGTAGCTTCTCGAATACGCCACTCTACGATTTGAAATACATGTTAATAGTTTTTAAATTTTCAGAGTACATACAGTGAGCCCGATATATTCTCTATTATAAATAGTATGTCGCACTAGAATATTCAAATTGGTTTATACATAATTGTCGGCAATGAATCTTACTTCGTTCAATGCGTTACCAGTGTGTTTCAGTATAACACACGTGCACTCGATTGGTGTGTCTTTTTCTATTTGTACTAGTCTCGCAGTGCACATCTCTAATACCGCAGGTATCAAAATGTTAAATTTCATTAGTTCACAAATAAATCTGGAAATCAAGCGACAAAGAACAGTTTACAACTATAATTTTAATCTCGTTCGATTATTATATTTTTTATGTCTCAACTATGAGCTAACCTGCAGTTTGCAATTGAATGA
>NW_020272348.1:0-1891 GCF_003268045.1 Sipha flava
AAAAAAAAATATCTAAGTACATACTTGCAGACTTAAGCTAATTAATGATTAAATACCTATCTGTATCCAATCATTCTACTATAGTTGGCTCTTTTTTTAAATATATTTTTAAAAATTCATCAGATTACAAAATAGAAAATGTGTGGTACTCTAATGCAGAATGATTTCGAAATACCTATCATTTAATTACAATTATAACAATATAATAACATGTATTCAAAGGGAAATGAAATTAAAATTAAAATAATATTAAATTATAAGCGATTAAAAAATAAAACATTAATATATTCAATAATACCTCTTTAGCTTTTTTCCAACTATCAAATACTTCACTAACCAAATATTTTAAATATTGATTTCCTATTCCACCGGTTTTTGCAAAAACAACACAATGCTTACAAAAAGCTCCACCTTCAACTTCCAAATAAACAAGCCAATTGAATTCGTTCAGCCATTTATACTGAAATTTTAAACCTTTTTTTTTGTTTTTTTCATTAAATGGAAATATGTAATTATGATTTGATAACCATAAATTGGTAAGTACCTACAGGTTTTAAACAAAAAATAATAAAAACAATTACATTGTAGTTTATATTATATTATGATATATTGGTAGGTTTTAACTATAGTTCAGACTAAATCCGACATAAGGCATTAGCATTCGAAAAGCTTACAGTATTTTTTTCTTCGTCTGATAATAAATCACGTTTAATAAACAAAGCAATGTCATTTTTACGAGCATCAAAATGTTCCCTCAAAAAAATTACGAAGCACAATCTAATTTATTAATTTTAATGCAATGTTAGCAGGCAGGAGTACAACAGGTACAATACCATAGAACGATAGAACAATAGGTACTGTACCTTATTTGTTTCTTGGACAGCTTGAATCAAATTTTTATTTTCAACATGATATTTTTCACGTGATGTATCATCAAATTTCTTTACGTTTTCCTTAAATAATAAACAAGACAATGTATAGGTAAAATTGAATTAAATTGTTTTTAAATATTAAGTAGGTATTATTAATTATTATTATATTATCATACATTTTTAAATTCTATTTTTTTTTTAATAAACTCATTTAAATGTTTTATAATGATTAATATGATATAACTAATAGTTATTGAATAAACTGCGGTGACTGCAATTATATTTTTTATAGGTACTTTTTTAACTGGTGTTAATTTAATTTTGCATATTTTTTGCACGAGTTGTAATGCTAATTATAATAAGTTGAATACGTCAAACATAATATTTAAACATTTAATTCCGGGTCTAATAATGTCAAGTATTTTAAATTGTAATACTTACGTCAGGCCCAGGCTTCTTTTTAAAAAAATTCAATAAAGTACTGCTAGTTGCTGGTAATTTTCTTTTTTTTGCTCCATTTTGCTTTTAGCTTATAAAAATGTAACTGACACTGTGAATGTGAAAGAATGACACGGTGTGTATACCTACTGTGTAGTGTTTACTGTTTATACGTAATCGCAATAATCAATGTAGATACTTTGTGTCGGGGCGCGTTCTTAGTACCTACTATCTATGGCTATTATTCGTTCTACGAAATGTAAATCTTGAAGTTACATTTTTTATTATTATATTATGTTTATGGAATGGTGGTTTTCCCATTATCGGATTACTTAACTTACCATCTATAACCTATTCATAATTAGGTACAGTGTGTGGCAAGGCACCCAATGTTTATTAATAAATAAGAATTAAAATGAATCAGACCATTTATTTTGAAATCATGCTTATCGTTAACGGGTAAATATTTATATACGGGTAATATTTAAGTATACACAACTTCTAAACTTTTTTAGTTTTTATTTGAACTATTTGTAGGTATAAGACAATATATAAATACAGCTCATGGGGGGGATCTATCC
>NW_020272349.1:0-1851 GCF_003268045.1 Sipha flava
AAAATCTAATCTAATGTTTTTATAATGGTAACTTATTACTTTTATAATCACTTTAAATTTGCTGTAGAGTATACCTATAGTAATTTATCTAAAACATTCAATTTAAAATAATACTTTGAAAAAGCCAGGGAGGGGCAAATGCCCCAGCTTCCCCCCCCCTGCGGGCGCCTATGCTGTCACCGCATGCCAGCATTGCTTAAATGCGATAACGGATGACAGAAATAGACGGTTTATCGATTTTTTACTGTATATATGCATGATATATTATTAATATATCGTTATAATTATACGTGTTATATATATTATATAGGTTTTTATCTTATGCCGGCTGCCGATTCTCGCAGTCTCGCTATACTTTTGCTAATCCGCTCCATAACCCATTACGAAAATATTGAGTCAAAACAATATTAACAATGTATTTAATTTATATAATTTTCCTTTCCTCGTCTTAAAAAAAATGGTTTAATCAGGTGAAAATAAATTTCATTTTGCCGACTGAAAATCAAATATTGCCGAGTGGGAGGATGACACCCCCTCATGACCACCCTTTCGGTTCGTCCCTGCACACTCATACATATTGACATTATCACAACAAATTTGGGAAGTAATATTAGGTGTATTAATAATATTCTGGATCGCTGATAGCTATATTTCTATAAATACATTAACATTAATTTATGAATCCGTTATTAAAAACAAAAAAAATAATAATATCAAAATAATTTTAAAAGTTCAATAATTCACAAGTGAGCAAATTTCCGACCACAAAATTTTGGCGCCTCCAAAAAACTGGCGCCCGGGGCAGTTGTAGCTAGTGCCCCCCCCCTCTTAAATGCAACCCGGTTAATATTATTAAATTAAATAAATAAAAATATACAAAAAAATATTTAATACGTTATGGTAAACGAGTATTTGGTATAACGAACTGAACACAAAACATAACTGACCCAATTTCTCGGAATTTAACGATCTCGGCGACTGATATATGTGAAAGACACTTGACTGATCAGTCAAAATCGTCTGCGACTTGATTGTCTGTAATCGGATACGTAACCGTCTCGTAGCTGATATGTGAGAATAGACCTTAAGCCGGTCCCACACGATTCGTGTACTCGGCGAATAATCGTCAATCGTGATACTTTACAAGTCGTGTAGGAGGTGTTTAATCTTCAAGTAAGACGATTATTTTTACTCGCCGAGTCACTCGCAGTTTCCCGTCGATGTCGGATACAACACGAGTGACTCGTGCTGATAAGAAATTTAATCTTGGATTTTCCCCCAAAATAGACTATTATTTATTGTTAATATCACACGAGTTTATAACACGAGTCGTGTAGGAGCATTGGCGATGACGAGCAAAGTATATACAATTGACGAATAATCGGCGAGCACACGTGTGTAGGAGCAACATAATTACAAACATCGTACATCGTACAAACTTGGCAAGTACACTCGCCGAGTATACGCTCGCAAAGTACACGAGTCGTGTGGGACCGGCTTTAAAAGAGACTTACACACATAGGTTCAAATAAAGGTGGTTAGGGGCTTAGTCCACATAAAAATAATGATTATACTCAGTGGCATATTTTCATATTGTTTATGGGGAAGGATTACCATTTTTCTAAAAAATAAGTGATTTTATAATATCATAAAAAAACTATAAGGTACAAATTAATAATTTTATTATTAAATTATTGAACACAAATGAAGAGTTATTTACAACCACATGATATTATGTTTTTTTTCTCTGTACCTTCGTAGCAAGTCATTTATGACTTGTACTCTTTTTTCTGGGAGGTTGAGACCCAGGACCAATTAAAATTAATTTTTTTAATTTATAATTATTTATTT
>NW_020272349.1:1861-8227 GCF_003268045.1 Sipha flava
CGTTCATTCTAAAATATTAAGATGTGCATTGGTGCGAAGAAGTTATTTGGGAAACAGACAACAATTGCAGCTGCCGTATTAAATACTTAAAATAATTTCTGAGGAGACATTTATAGTTGAAAAAATGTGCAATTCTTTCACTTTGGAAGTATAATATTTTTCTCTTCCCAACAATATAGTGTTCATATTTTCAGCTACAGTGTCCATATTTAAATTTATGATTTTAAAATGAAAATATGAAAATAACTGCTTATTCATGGGTGCCGTGAGAGCGGTGCAAGGGAGTGCACTTGCACCCCCTTGAATTTAAAAATATAAGATTGAAATTTAAAAATATAAGATAGAGACCTATGGCGTAACTTAACTACTTGAGGCCCTGTGCGAATCAAAACCTTGAATCAAACATTTTTGAGCATTTAACTTTTTGAGGCCCCATAATACATAGTTCGAGGCCCAAGGCCTGTGTGCAATGCACCCTCTACACACCTAATTTTTGAGGCACTGATAGAGGCTGCTATTATCTTTATCAAATTTTCTAGTAGCCTACATTACTTCATAGACGTCGAAAAAAACGGAAATAATTTTCTAATGTTATACAATTTGAAAACGTATTTAAATTAAATAATTTAAATATTATTTAGAAATCAGCGTGTATAATATGTATGATGCATCCCCCTGACGAAATTCCTGGGGCGATGTTCATGTGCCTATTTACAATTCGGTGATTAGTCGGTAGCATTACATTTTACATTCTACTATTTAAGTTGACAAAATAATAAGATTGTTTACAATAACAAGAATATTGAGACCCTTTTGAGTTATACTTAATTTTATTTTAACAAAACAGACAAAAAAAAATAGCATGTAAGTAAGCCTTAAGCGCGTTACACACTACCTGATTTGGTCGGGCCGACAGGATAATTTGGTCAGATCAGACGTCATATCAGGTCGTGTGTAGACGTGTCGTCTGACTTTAATCCTGTCGGGTCTTGTCAGGTGGCCATACTATCTGATCGCCCGACCGACCGACCAAATCATAAAGTATGTAGCACTGTCGGGCGGATTTTAGTTGGTTTATTGAGGTTAACGTGATAACACGTGTGTGTACCTAGTACCTACTTCCAGTTTAATAACGGTGTTAAGACTGACTAAATCGTGTGGTGGTCGTACTGTGTGTACGCAACATCTGATTTGGTCAGGTATCCTATCGGCCCGAATAAATCAGGTAGTGTGTAACGCGCTTAAAAATTTAGTGATTTGTTACTGATTTTTAGTATGGTAGCAGAAGGTATGAATTGTGTTCTATTGGGTCCTAATCCATTCTTCATATATCAGGTAAATTTTACTTTTGAACCTTTTTCCAAGAAGCTAACAATTAATAATTATACAGATAAAAATTCTCCACAACCAATACTGTTACCGAGAATTGTTGTTTTGCACAAATGTTTAGTATCTTTTGATTATTATCTCCTGTATACAATATCCATATTTGTTAACCAAAAATAGATAGGTCAATAGCCTGTAGAATACATAGACCTTATACTCATAGACGGAACAAGCTAGTAGTTCCCGCGGAAAACGGTGGCTGCGCTGTACATCTTGGGCTTGGGTCAGTTCTCCTCATTGATAAGAGATAAAAATGATAAGAAAACATTTTATCATGAAACACCAACTGTTCGGAATCAAAATTTTTACTGCCAGGAATTTAACGTCAAAAAATTAGGCTATACTGTGTTTATGTATTTTATGTATTTAACGGTTTACTGATTAAATTTTAAAATTATAAATCATTATCATATTGGTTATTGTTTAAGACTATCACCTGCGATTATTTCATGAAAAAACTTTCAGCGATTATATTTAATAATAATCTAATAATAATAATTACTTAGTTTTGACTTATATGTACCATTCTTGAAGGATGTAATCAGTGAAAGAGGTCTTGATCATACAATTACAAAATCGTCAGTTCTAAGCATTTATAACAGTGAAATAATTAGGTAAATTTACTTTTATTGTATAATCATTGTTATGTGTATGCAATGTCAGAGTTATAAAATTATAACTCAAATGAAACTAATTATTTTAATACGCTTCTATTTTACTAGATATGTTAGGATTTGAAGATATTAAATTTTAATGATCTTTTCTTGTAGCATGTTTTATAATACTATTAAAATCATTATTTTATTATTAATATATTTATTTGTTAACAATTGACTAACAGTGTTCTTTAAATTGTAATTTGTAATTGAACTGTAATTTTGGTAGACACTAAGAAGCAGCCACAAAGTATACGTGCATCCAGTTCTCAGAAAGGTTGAAAAAGATGAAAAGGTTGTGGAGACTAAAAACACCGCAAACCATCCACATTTCAAATTATACCCTCAACATTTTTTCAACAATAACTAATTGTAAATGATATTAATGTAGCAGTTGTTTTTGCCAACATTGATGCGATCTACAGATATCGCGAAGAGTTAACTTCAGTAGAGCTGGTTGGAGTAGATGCCACATATAAAACTGTCCCTCAAGTGCCAGAGGACTTACGATCTTTCCTAACATTTCAAGTACTCTACAAAGATGTTGTAAGCAATACCTTCTGGTTATAATACTGTTAATATACAGTTAAGATATGATTTAATACATTTTATTTTTCATTTAGGCATTTCCAATGGTTTATGCCCTTTTGAGGAGTGAAACACAAGAAACTTACTCTTCATTATTAACAGTAATACGCTATATTTTACCTTTTCGTTATAATAGAATCAGTTTTGTCACTGATTATGAACGAGCTATTATGAATGCTATCAGGGAATTATTTCCAAATAGTCAGTTAGTATGTTGTTGGTTTCATTATACAAAGGTAAATAACATTTTATTATGATAATACCTGCCAGATAAACTAATATGTATTTTAGATATTTTATTTTGGATATAATATTACATATAATTTATTTTTATTATCCAATATTTTCTCTATTTGCTTTAACTGCGCTATTGCCTTGACATGCTTAATCTGGTGTTGAGTAGTTTTGATAATTATTACTTCAAATACTATTACTCATTGTTTATGAATGTATTGTTATAAATCTTAATTGTATGTCTAATAGGTATGCTTAATTAATTGTATGTTAGTCATACTTGCATGATAATAAAATGTTTTTTTAATTGTTAACCCTAAAATATACTAATATTTTAATTTTTTTCAACAGAAAAGCTGATTGTTGATTGTTGTTGAGAATCACATCTTTATAGAATTTCAACAGTGTTAAGATGGCTTTAAAGTAATAATTTGATTTTTTTTTTTTTATACATATAATTAGTCTTTCAATTATGGTTAATTTCTTTAAATTGTATGTACTTTACTAGGTTAGAAATTAAATAAACAAAAAAGAGAGGGAAATACATCTATAATGATAAGAGAATGCGTACAGCAGCTGAATCAAAACGGTGACTTATTGATGTTTTTAAGGAGAACAGGTCACCGTAATGATGGTTATGTTCAACGACAAATCCGGTCATATCCTAATATATTATAAAATATTACAATCTTATTGTTATTATATATTGTAAACTAATTTTATTATTGTTTTTTTTACCTTGTAATATGTACAAATAGTTATTGTCAAATCAAGTTGACTATTATACACATGTTTTTTTTTAATTTTAAGTAATATTTCCTCAGTATTTCAGAAGTAGTTTGACAAGGTAGGCCTAATTTAACTTAAGTTTCTGCTGCAATTTCTTTATTAAAATTCATTATATTTACTAGTCATTAAAATCTTAATGTTGTTCTTCAGCTAAAAATGTTTTCCTCGTTACTAGTATTACCATATACATATTGTAAAATGAAACCTAACTTGCTTTACTATGTGTGGTTAGTTTCTCTGGTCTTTCAGTAAGTCATTTAATTTGAATGAATTTGGTTAATTTTAATTCATTGCGTGCAGTCAATTCTACAGTTCATATATGGATGTTTGTTATGATAATTTCAATAGAGATATTCTAACTAAGTTAAACTGTATTTATTAAAATATTCTAATTATAAGTATTTAATTAAATTGACAATTATACTGGCGTGAGTGTTTACTAAGATCGGACTGAAACACATCTGAATATTGTTCTGTACGGGACTACCTTTTATACACCGTTCCTATGGAATAGTTGACCCGGACACGGTTTCTAATAACCTTAACATTTAAGATCACCTTCAAAAATATCTACATTTGCAGTGCCCAACCCATACATTCACTGGTTGGCTTCGCGATGCGAGTGTCTTCTTAATATAATCTCTAAATCATATTTGACAATATAAATATGTATGTTAATATTTGACATGTGTCTAATGTAACTTCAATTATTGCAAATGCAATAAGGTTTAAGGTAATTAATTTATGTATGTATTCAATGATGTACATTCAATTTTCTTATGAAGGGGGAATTTAAATGACATATTATTGTATATTTTTATCAGAAAATTTCATCTAAACAGTCATTTTTATCATAAATCAATACTTTTTTTGTGTTCTTGAGGGAGAATTTATCCCGAAACCCCTCTCCATATGTAAGCCCAAGGTCGTAACTGGAAAAAAATTTTGGGGGGTCTAACATTATTTAATAAAATTTATATTTCAATAAAGCTTAATAAAAATAAATTCGCTCATAACAGCAATAAGGAATAATAAAGTAATATCCTTAACTTCCAAAAAACATAAAACAAATTAAAGACATAGATTACAACAATCTCTTTTAAACCAGCATGATATAGATCACAAATCAAGTGACATTGTGTTAGTTCATAGATGCGCATTATATAAATTTAAATATATTATTTATATATATATATATAAATAATCTTTTATTTTTCAATATATAATTAACTGATTGATGATACCTTCTTTAAAAATATTAAATCAATTATAATAAAATACTGTTAATGGTCATTGATGAAATGGTACCTATTTCATATATTTTTTTTTATAAATAAATAGCTCACTTTTGTTATTAATTATATATATTTACCTATATTTTAAAATGGTTTCAGATTAAAATTGATACCAATAATGTAACTATTTAAACTTTGTCATTATTGTGAAAAAAATGACTTACTTATGAGGGACTCAAAAACATATTCTGTAATTTAAAATTTTATATTGGTTTAAAAAACCAACTAACTAAATTCTTAAACCTCCATTAGCCTCTCCCTTAGTTAGTGATAAAAACAGCCCTTGATTATGAATTATAGCATTGATTATGGATATTATTTATATCTATCTATAATCAATGATTATAGTTATTATTTTTAACAATAATATATTTACAGCTACATATAAAATATTATGTAAAATGGAATCTTCAATAATCATCTAATTTATTTCAAATAATATAAAATATATACCAAACGTTGATTCCACAATAATTGTATTAACTATTTACATTCAATTCCTGTAGTACTTATTGGGAATAGTTATTTATATGTATGAAAATAATTTAAATATTGCATAAAAGACAAAAGTTTTCTAGTGAGAATTATTTTAAATATACCTGTATTATATTTTTTATTACACTGTAGTTTTAAAGGTAATATCATTAATATATATTAGAAATAGAATTGGGGCTAGATGAAAATCTTGAGGAACACCCGAAGTAACTAATATTTGTTTTGACTGAAATCCTTTATAAACAACAATTTGAGTACGCTGTGAAATGTTAGACTTAATCCATTGAAGAAGAGACCACATACGCCAATATTAATTTAATTTATGTAAAAGAATAGTGTGATTAACTTTATCGAAAGATTTAGCAAAATCAGTATAGATAACGTCTGTTGATGTTAATTTAAATATGTGATTATGTTTGTGTAATTTTTGTTGTTGTTATCATTTTCGTGCGATGTGTAACGGTGCGTTGCGTATCCGTAGCCATCGTCGGCGGTGGTGATAAGCCTCCGTGTGCGACCGGCCGGGTACGTAATCGCGCTGTTATCGTCGCGCGTAAATGCCCGTTATTTCCACGTTTTCAAAGGTTTTCGGTTATGTTTTTGTAAAAGTAAAAGTCATGTTCTCAGTGCCACAAAGTTTCATAAGTTCTCGTGTTTTTTGGTTTAGTGTGGTGGCACTGAGACATTTATCTTCATTTTGTGGTGTCCGGCGGCCCTAGCCTTCGTGGAAAATGTCGCTGGCACCGTCTCTCTCTCTGTTCGTGTTCGTCGTGGTGTGCACACCAATTCTTTCTGCTGCTGTTTCGGGCGTTGGTCTACAGCCATCTTCTTCAAACCACGTTTTTCTGTGTTTTTGTTTTGTATCGTGTCGGCTGTTTGGTAAGTGTCGTTCAGCGCAATTTGTATTGCCTTTCATTAATTGT